>NW_010250846.1:0-10025 GCF_000690775.1 Eurypyga helias
GATGATTACCTGGACAGAATGACACAGGCAACCCTCAGTCAGAAGTAGATATCTAGGTGCTATTAAGCCAGTAGTATCACGTTTACCTTTACATAGCTTGAAGTCAAAATTCCACAGAGAACCCCTAAGAAAGTGTAAGAGCTTACCAGACTAGCAGCCAAGTCACTAGTTTCTGCTCCAGGGCCCATAATTAGACAAATCAAACCCAATGCAGACACAATCAACATTTTAATTCTTTACTAGCAGAACTGAGTCAGGTTATTTCTCAAACACTTCCAAAAGGAGCAGCTAAAGGCTTTAAGATACCTAATGAAATAACTTGTAGCTAACACCAACTAGAAGGCCAGTTCAGTGTGTTCTAAAGGTAGAAAGTAAGAAGCTAGTCTCACAGTAGGTATAGTTGCTGAAGATGTGTGTAGCTAGGAGCATGCAAACAAGTGGATAGACTAAAACTCTTTTTGGCCACATTCAAACTTTGTGTCCTAAGAAGTCTTCAGTGACTGTGGTTCATTATCTTGATGCTTTCTCTTCCTACGCTTGGACATTTACTCTAGATTCTAAGAAAACAAAAAGACAGTCTACCCATTTCTTAGGAGAGGTTACTTAAATTATGTGAAGGATTAGTGCCCTCGTACATACTAGAAGTATGCTAACCTCCCTCCCCCAATACCATAACTCTTCAGATGTCTGAAGAAACCTTACCTGTTGCTGGCTTTTGCTTTCTGGAGGTTTTCATCTTGCCTTGCATACCACTCCTCCAATTCCCTTATTGCTTTCTCTTTCCATTCTGCTTCCTCCTTTCGTGAGTTCGCATCTGAAGATTTAAGAACTGATTTGTCAGTCTTGTTTGCTCCAGTTGGATCTTGCTAGCTTTTCAGCTAATTACTCAGGGTACACTCTAGTGCAGACAGTTGCTTGATTACTCAGGTAAGGGTTTAGGAGAATTCCTGATTTAGGCCATGATAACTCTAAATACCATGAACATTCAGAGGATCACCTAAGCAGAATGCCTGTGCTGCATAACTGGGATAGTCCACTTCAGTTTAAGATAGGCATTTGTAGACTAATTTGGATTTGGTAGGTCTGTTGGCCTGAAAACTGTTCAAAAACAGTCACCTTGCTATGCTAGTGCTAGAACAAAGCTCAGTAAAGCCTCTGTGACTGGACAAAGCGAGGGAGTCTGGCACTCAGTATGCTTTTACACCCAGTCTACAATTCAGGACAAGCTCATCTGCTGTAACTAGACCAGACAAGGAGCAACAGGCTCAGCTCTATGCAGAATCATACTGTACAGAAGGTTCTCTGCTAACAATTGCCAGCAAAGCCTCCTCCCTAATATAAGCATACCAGTTTGTAGGCTCTTAGAAGCTGCCCACAGGTAGGTATCACTGCACTTGGTACCTGTATTTAGGTTAGTTACTAGGCCATTACTTAACTTAGCTAATAGTTTAAGAGCTGTGTGACAACAGATGGCAGTTACAAAATAAGCAATCCTTATCCTTTAAACATGTGCTGATGACTGCAGTATTTATACACTCCTTTCAGCTGATAAAAAGCTGTTCATTTTCAGTCAGCTTATTTGTAAGTAAAGGGCAGACCATGTGAATACTTTTAAGGTTCAGAGAGCCACTTGCTTGCTGACCCCTGCACCAGTATTGTCTGCTTACTGGAGGACTCATCCAGACTTGCTGTTCAAAATCAAGAAGCATGTTAGATTGCCAAGAGCCAGAAGCCACAGTTGAAAATTCTGCTAGTTAAGAAGCTGCCAGTAAGTTACTCACAAGCAAGAACACTACTGCAAACGCCCTCCTTACCAAGTTGCTCCAGGCGCTCCTTTTGCTCCTCTCTCCATTTACGAATACTGTCCGGTTATGACTGCAGTTGATCTACTTGGGATATAGCCGCATAGGAGTCTGTTGGACCATTACTCTCCTTAACAGCAAGGAATAGTAATGTCACTTATACATTGCAACTGTGTATTTCAGATAACTGCCTGCAAGCTACATAAAATTAGCATATTTGAACTGAGCACATAACACATTCCTCTTATGTTATACCGTGTTTCCACCATTAACATGAAAAAATGTCTTGCCACAAATTACAGCAGACTGATGCAAATTAATACAGAAGTGCCTCAGCAATCAGGGATCAAACACAAATTCAAGTTGGCTGGGAAGTCAAACTGTGCCAGGGCTCCATGTCTAAAGAAAGCAGAAGACAATGCCTAGCACCTCACTCTGCAGTTGTAGGCCTAGAGATCCTCCAGTTCATTTCACCCTAAATATTTGCTGTGAAAGTAATTTTAAAATTTTTTTTTACAGTTTTGTACATAGGAGTTTAAAATATTCTCTGTAACTTGTTTGTATACTTCAGAGGCATTTACGAACTTATTAAAAGTGTCCTTTAAAGATATTACAGAATTTGGATTGCAGTATGCAGCTTGAAACACAAGGCATTTCAACATTTAAGCATCAAAACAGTGTGAGAACTAGCATACTTCTTTGCAGTACAGTAGCTCAAAGAATAAGGGTTATTCTTTAATATACCAGATCCACAAAGCTAAGGAATACTGTGCTATTTGCCAGAGAATACTCCAAATCCAACAACTTCTATTGGTTTACTCTACTCTTAAGAGACTTAAGAAATACCACTCCTGACAGTACCAGATGGATTGCAGCTAGTGACAGATATAGCTGCATCTTGTCCCTCTTTGGGCCTCCCATAGCCCTAACTGAAGGAGTAACACCAAGAAAAGGAACTAGGCTGGTGCAACAGCACCAGGCTTCACATTTGTTCTAAAACAAAATAAACTGGCCAGTTGCAGGGCCAAAACAGTTACAGGTAGCTAAACCAAAAGTTACATATAGTTCATTCAGTCTGTTCTTCCTCATGAAGATGACACTATCAAAGCAGCTGGTCACTTAGAATCATAAACACAAAATCAAGATATTTCATTTTCCTTCTGTTGTGTAAGGAAACACATAGGGCTAGTAAGATACAGTTTTCCCATCAGTTGTGAGGATAAATGATGATCTTTAAGGTCCCTTCCAACCCAAACCATTCTACAAAACTGTCAGCAGCAGTGAAAGCTGCTTGTGGCTCCACAAAGCCCCATGTTGACTTAAAACTCTATGGAGGAGGACCTACCTGCTGCTCCCTTCCCAAACATTCATTTAATCAGGGCTAGTCAGCCAGCTCTGATACCAGGCAGGCAATGACAATGCCTTAGCCAAACTGGAGTGAAATTCTACTAAAACAGAGTGAGTGCCTTAATATGCCTCATTTTTCCCTGACATTATTAAAGCAAGTATCTCCTCCTTTTGTCATCACCATAGCTAATATGCTTTCATACTGTGATTATTTAGCCAGCAGCTTAATTACATGCAATTTTATGTCACCAAGAAGCACATATTTTCAGTCAACTCCTTGTAAGACCAATCTTGCTAAGACAACCAGGACACATGAATTATCCTTAAAGGACAAACAATTGTGAAAAGTCTGTTTTAAACTAGGTAGTTAGAATATGGTTTCAGCTTATTAGCATAGTAGCAAGTCAATATTAAGTCATACCACAGAGCCTGTCAACCTGCTTACAGTGGTAATGTCATATAAAGCCATCATTAAAAAAGAGGCAATTTAAAGCAGCAGTCCTAGTTCAGAGGAGGTGCATATTAAAAGCACTGACAGTTTTATGAGATGAGCCATCAGAACTTCCTCTTCAGAGATGAGATAAATGTATATTAGAGACAAGAATTGGGGAGTATTAGTCTCAATTAAAGCTCTCAGATTAGAACAGCACATTCTAAGTATAGAATAATTCTACCTTACCTGACAGACATGTCCATTAACAAGTACATCAACAGCACCTGCAAAGATATGACTGTAGTTTAGCCATTTGAGAAAAGACAGAACAGCCAGATTTACTGATTTCAGTAACTTGTATGGAAGGCTCTACAAGCTTATCTAATATGGGAGTTATGCAAATGAGCACTACTTAACCCCTGCAGGGTCACCTCCTTATCTCTGCACTCTTCTGGATAGGCAGAAATGAGCCATTATTGTTTTAACACCCAAGAGACACTAGCCTTTAAATACGTCATTTTCATCTCCAGGCAGGAAGGTAGTTGTTTCATGAGACACACTCATTGGGAAGCACTAACTCCCCAGCTAGGTGAGAGGATTAATAAGTCTAGAAGATTATCCAAAGAACTGTGATAATACAATTAAGTTTTCATGTTATACCAAAAAAACATTGATTAAGGTCTTCAGTACTCAGGCTGGTAGTCTGCTGAGGTGAAATGAACAAGAGCATTGCTAGGGGCTGCAGCTGAGATAAGACAGGTTTTTTGCCTTAGGGGCACGCTTTCTTCTGTGTAGACACAGTCACTAACTGGCATAGAGCTAAGTGTCTCCAGAGGGTCCCCAGGTTATAAGCATTAAAAAAATTAAAACAAACTTCCCATGTTCTAAGCTCCCTAGAACTTGTGATTAAGATGCAGAGTTAGCATGCTGACTGAGCATACTGCAAGCAGAAGAGGAAATTGCACTGTACCAGTATGCTAACTGGAATAAGACCAATAATCAAATATTCCCTCACTTCAGCTCTCCAGTCTTAGGCGTTTGTAAAATTCAGCATGAAGTCTAGCAACCCTATGTGCTTGCCAGCCTCCTTGTCAGTAATCAATGCTAGTTATGTAGCAGATTTCTTTGTCCACAGAAATGTCATTTCATACCTGACTTCCCACACAAAAAGCCTAAATATTGTTACTGCTATCATCATGTTTTCACTTGCCATGAACAATGAGAGCTCTCTACTGGCTTCAGAGTCCACCCAATTCTATCGCAGTAATGCATCTCGAAGCTCCCGAAGTTAACAATGCACACGTAGAACTATTCTGGTCAACAACTATCCATATTCCTTGGCGTTTGCTCGGGGAACTTAAAGCTTTATTTCTAAGGACTGTTTCAATGAACATGGACAAATACCTACAGTTCTGCAACACATGCTGACAATAAGGTAATAATGAACTTCCACACAGCAACCCTTCTTAAGTGCCTGGAAGGGTTTGGACAGGATAAGCCGTACATGCTACCTTGCATTCACTGGAGAGAAACAACGGCTAAACTTGCCAGAAACAGCTAGAATCTGTGCTCTCCACATGTACTACAGCTTACAAAAGAAAGGTCTGCATAGCTTGAAGATAAATACAAGAGTTTTATCACTTCAGTCCTACAAGTCAACATATGGTTTCAGAGGCTTATCACAATGACTATCAGCTACACTCAAGGCAGCTACTTGCATTAAAGCAGACTCAGTATTACTTGGAACAAAAGGAACTTTGCTTAGCCTCTCTGAAGTCTCACTCTCAATGCAACAGACAACAGCTATCAGCACAGAGGCAGAACTGTGCAGGGGTAGCTCTCCTAACACAAGTCCAACCATTTCTTAGCACAGGGATTATTTCCTCCTGAAGTCTTCCTATCCAGCTGTGCTTTGGACAATATCACTATGCAGGAGAAGTGAACTTCAATATGACCATATATAAAAGTACTTTTTATGAGCTACTTTCAGAATCTCTTTTGAACAATAAGTACTCTACTTCAGTGCTACTTTCAGTGAACTGGTAGCTGTACTTACGGCAACAGAAGAACATAACCAAGTTTAATATATTCTGGCATAAGGTTAAGTAACTTCACCACTCAAAGTCTACTTTCCCACCCTTTTTCTTCTGGGCACAGATCATCCTTCACCTTCACCTACCTCTCATCCATAAGAGGATGAGAAAGAAGAATCTTCTCCAAAGTTTGTTTGGATAGTTATGCAAGAAACTTAAGAATGAGTTAAGGCTAGAAAAAACTATTTCTCATGCATGTGTGCAAAATAAAGGCAAGCAGGACAGGAAGAGTGCTTTTTTCCTGTGTTTTAGTTCTAACCTGCTATCATACCAAAACCCATTAGAGTTCCCTCCTTTTCAATATAATCAGCAAGCTGGTACTAGACCACGCCTTCTCTCTGTAATAATTCTGTGTCATAAAAGCTTCTCTAATTTCCCCAACAGATGTATTATTCTCCCGTAAATAGAAAAATAGCATTTTTTTCTGCCATGAGCTTCATAATAATGCAGTATCACCATAAGACATCAAATACAAGTTAAACATATACCATCCCTTTATTATACCTTCCTGAGTGCTACATTATGGTGCTCTGGAGCCTTAAGATACTGATTGCATAGCAAAGCCCAAAACAATGGCTGTTCAAATGATTAAGAAAAAATACCACTACCAACAAAGAAGTATCTCTTTCTGTCTGTAATGCTCATTTGAGAATCAGGAAGCAACCATTCTTTCATAAGTCACATTTTCAAGTGAATTCACATTCAGTCCATGAAAGGCTGTTAAATGTGGTTTATGGACAAACCACCAAATGCAGTTAAGTTTTTTTATTGCTAGAGAGGCTCAAAAGCCTCTTAAGAAGATGGAAAAACACCATTCATTCAAGGTCATAAAAATTACAAGAGCTTGAAACTGTGACGGCAATGTTTGAGCCTACATTAAACTTGTGTGTATTTTCATGATTGTTAACATATAAACTGCTTGTCTCTGAATGAAATTCTCCAAAAGAAGCTACTTTAGAAGCCGTCACAAGGTTTCTGTATTGACACAGAGGTTCTAGAAGCCACACACTTCAGGCTGAACTCACTCTCTCCTGCTCAGAGGTCACAGCAAGTGAACTGTTGTTGTGATTTAACCTTATCTGGTGATTAAGTACCACACAGTTGCTTGTTCTCCTCCTCCCCCCACAGCCAGTGCAGGAGCAGAATCAAAGGAAAAGACAAGGAAAGCTCACAAAGTTAAGAACTATTTAATAATATAAATGAAAATTATAGTGATACTAACAATACCACTAATAATTTTAATTAAAATAATAGAAAATAGACATATGACATAATTGCTCACCACCTGCCAAACAACACACAGCCAGGTCCCAAGCAGTGAGAATCAGACAGCGAGGAGAAAACCTGCTGCCAATCCTCCAATCCACTAACAAAAGAGACTCCCCCACCACTAACAAGCACACCAAGAGCTAACAAAAGAGCCAACAACCCAGCTATCAAGCTAGCCAAGTCTTAACTATCCTCTGCCCCAGGCCACTTCCTGCCTCTGAAACTGCACATGTGCACTCAGCCTGGCAACCATGGAATAAGACAACTCACTTGGCTGGTCTGGGCCAACCAGCACTGTGTAGAAGAGGGGCTTGTTCCTGCCTGAAGCCAGCATAACTACTATAACCTTACTGTCTGACTGGAAAGAATTGAAGAATTTGACTGTAAATAAGCATTGGATTTACCACTGAAAACGAGATCTCATAAAAGATCAAGTTACTAATAACTAGGCAACAGCACTGTATTTTTCGATTTATACAGTACTTTCTGTTTCCTGAAGCAGTGATTATGCTTCAACTTTCAAGGGAAATAAGATTAGTTTTCACATGTTCAGGAAACTTGAACAAGATAGCTATTTACATAATAAGTGGTCTACTGGTTCAGGCCAGTATTCCAACCCTGACCACAGCAATACAAATTGATGCTGACTGAGACAAGAGCTTGGCAACATTCTGCCCTTACCCCTCCATACTCACACAGTATCCACCATCACTACAATTAACAGAAATACACACTAATATCAGTTTCCTGATACTGACATTAACAATTCACTACTGTCTGTGTATTTGTCTAACCTTTTTTTATGGGGCTGTAACTTAAAAACTGTTTGTTGAAGGAGATACCATGTTTCTTACAAGTGTATTTCAAGAAGCTGATGAGTGTTTCTCACAATATTTCAAGTTAAGATCTTCGAACTTCAGTTGAGAGCTGCCTGAGTTACAACTTTTGGCCCAGTGTTTAGAAAGAAAACTTACCCAACAGACCTGTAAATAAGGAGCTCAAAAAGGTTAGTTAAAAAAAGTAAATCCACAAATCCCTGATAATAATGCTTAAGGATTTACCTAAGAATTTGTATTATTTCAAGAAAAATTTGCATTCACATATTTTACTTACTTGAAAGTCAGTTTATTAAACTAATATGCAGTAGAGACTAGAACCATCTGATACATGTTGGTATACTGATCAGATGAGAGGAAATCTCAAAGGCAAAAGGCAACAGAAGCCATTAGTTCATTTGTCACCATGACCGAATCAATACATTTTGCACTGCTACAGTCCACACTTTTTAACAAGGAGGGAATGAGCACAGACTCCAACAGTCAACAAATGCTCCGTTAAAAAAATGGGACCACCAAAAGCCCACAAGCATACTACGCCTGTTTAACAGACCACAGCATAATTGCATACAGGAAAGCAAGATGACAGAGATCACACCTAGACTTCCCAGATCCATAGATCGTATTATTTTATGATCCTCTTTCCAAATAAAGTTCTCCCATAAGTTCTGCATTCCATGACAATTTAACTACATGACTTGATTAGGAAATCTTGAAAAGCAGCCTAAGAACTTGATTTACATATCAAGCCAATCTACAAGTATTTAACAAGTTGACTTTTTGACAAGGAATCACTCTGCAATAGCCACGCTGCATGGATGCAGAGAAGTTATGGATCTAGCTGGTTGTTGCACCCTATGAGAAAGGCCAATACCTGAACTTTCTCCAAAGAAACTAGTCCTCAAGCAGCTACTTTTAAGTGTCCAGAGTCTGTTTGGAACGTAAAGACCATATAAGGCATAATGCTCTCTGAGGATTCTGAATGTTAAGAGGGGAAGAGTCCACTGCCTGTTTCTGCACTATACATAAAATAAGGAAGTCAAGTTATGTCTGTTAGCAAAATAGGATGGTATTCAGACACAATTATCCTCATGTTCTAGTGCCTGAGCAAGTTACTCCCTTGTAAACATCTTTTTTTTTTTTTTACAGGAAGTATGTAAATAAACTTTGAAATTAATGAATGAGTTGACTCCAAGGGCTATGATACCACTAAACAAGCGCTGAAAGCAGCAAGTGTTCATTACTCAGTTTATGTAATTGGGCTTTATTCCAAGAGATACTATGACCCTGCATCCTTACACAAAAACTTACGCCAGAAGTATCAGAAACCAAGCTGTGTAATGAAGACCTAATTCTAAAGATGCTCCAACACTCAACTGGGAAGCAAAGTTATTCAGTTTAGCCTGAAGAGCGGCACCTTCCTGAAGTGACAAAGGAATGTCACATGAAAGCAAAATACGTTCCTACGGACCCATTGCCAAGTACAAACAAGCAGAGAAACACCAGTTAAGTGCAGCATCATCCTACATCCACAACTCCTTTCTGTTGCATTTAAAAGCCCTGAAGGTTTTGTAACCAGAAATATCCATTGAGGGCTACTTTGGCTACCGTTAGACTAACCGAAAACACAGTAACATCAACTTCTCAACATATGTAACCACCCTCCTTTGAACATAACAGTTCGTTCTGCAGTGTCAGTTTTCTTACATTCAGTGCAAAGGTTACCAAGGAACAAAAGCTTAGTAAAATTAAACATTAGCTCAATTGCTAGCATACTTTATGATCACTGCCTCTGAAGACAAAAACACAAGTGGCAGAACCCACTGACTTAGCCTGCTTTATCCTTCATTTTGGACAAATTCTTATATAAAAGGAGATCCGAGTCAGCCAGCCTGGACACCCAGGCGTCCTTAGGAGACACAAACGACAAGCATCACCCTGTCTGAGGAGACAGGGAGGTAACTTGCCCAAGACAGAGCACACCCAGGACGGCATGCCTGTACGCCCCAGACCTAATTCTAGGAGCACCGCTGGAGAGCCAGGCCCCACTCACCGGCGGCGTGTGCTCGGGGCAGAGAGCCGAGGCCAAGGACCACGCCAGCACCCCCTCGCCCCAGTCACCGGGCCTCCGAGGGAAAAGGGAAGTTGCGAAGCCCCTCCAGGGTCGGACCCTTCTTGGCCCAGCCCCAGCCGCCGGGCACCGCGCCTCCTCCGCGGGACCCCCGGGCACGGGGAAGTGGGGTGG
>NW_010250847.1:0-71117 GCF_000690775.1 Eurypyga helias
CTCTAACCAACTGAGCTAACCGGCCCGACAGGAAGCCGCTTTTCGGAAAGAGCCTCATCACGCTCGCTGGAAGCACACCACTCTGTCTCCCTACTGCGGGCGGAGCTGCCTGCCGCTCCCCGCCCGGCAAGTACTGCTCGCTGGGATTTGGGCTGTGCTCCACGACGCACCGGCTACGCTTCCTCGCAAAGTCCCACACGGCCCGGTGTGGCGGGATGTTCTCCTGGCTGGGATGAGCAGAGCCCCCAAGCTGGGTAGGGACAGGAGCACAAAACCTATTCCCGGTGAGGACAGGGAGGCAACAGAGCAGGCTGCAGAGTAAAGTGGAACAGGCTCCACCCTTGGGGGCTCTCTAGACCCCTGGGCCAAGGCCTGAGCAGCCTCCAGGCCTGCCCCCGCAGCAAAGAAACCTCTGAGCAGGGGTTTTGGGCGAGACACCTCCCAGTGTCCCTTCCTGCCCGAGTTATCCCACAGCCTGAGCAAAGGCAGCCCAGCCTGCAGCAAAAAAAAAGAGACCAAGAGCAGATGCATAGCCTCTGAAGAACCCGGAACCCAACAGGCTGGACCAGCATCTACCAAAACTCACCCAGCAGTAGCGCTGAACAAAACTGAGCCTGCAAGCAAATAAATTCCCCAGAAGGGTAGAGCGACACAGGGGAGAGTTGTCACAACCCCTTTTAACTCCTATTTTATCTTACGCAGTCAAAGGTTTCTGGTTTAAAATGTTAATTTTCCTGGTTTAGGCTCTAATAAAGTCAAGCTTCTTAAGTACTAGTCTTCTTGGCAGAGCTCAAAAGACCAGGAAATACCTGTATCACATGTTGGGATGAGAGGCTGACTCAAGATCACTGGGATAACAGCACCTTGTTTTTTCTAGTCCATACTCACCCTTGTAGTCAGTACCTCACACACACTTCCTTTGCCTCACCCACACCATCAGTTCCCCTTTACTACCATTAGCCCATCTGCTACCAGCATTTTCCTCAAAGAGCCACCAAATTCTTCAAATCCCACTTTGCTCAGCCTTGTCCTAAAATCCTTAATCCCTAGGAGCCAACTGATCCAATATCTTACATCTTATTCCTCTTCAGCTGTCCCAGTCCTCACATCTCTGCCTCCCAGTCCTGCCATCCTCCTTGGCACCAGTAGCCCACGCTCACTCAGTCCCCTGCTCATCTGTACAGAGGAGCATTCGCTCTTCTGTCTCTGCACCCTTCTCCCAGTAACTGCAACCATCACTGGCTTTTGCTACAGCATACAGAGTCATTACCCTTGATGCTTTAGCTGCTGCTCCTTGTCTAATTGAACCTCTTGTTTACACCATCACCTTTTATCCACCATGGACATCTCACTCTTCACCCAAAAAGAAAGGGAGTTTTATAAAAAAAATTATAAGGGCCCCCAGGTTACAGTATATATGCAGCAGTAGTCAAATAGTAGATGACTAGCTTTGCTGTCCAAGTGCTAACCTCTGCCAAAGACTCCCACAAAGCATATGTCATTTCCTAGGGTCTTTTTTCATCACCCCAGGAATCTTTCTTGCAGGCTGTCTGGGGTTCTCAAACAAGCAGAGGAAGGAGCAGGGGGAAGGGGAAGGTGGGAAAGCAGGAGTCTCCAAACTATCATTTCTTCTCTCCCCTTTTTATTTGGTCTCCATGACATAGCAACCAGTCAACTGCCAGGAAGTGCCTATGTTCTGGGATCTTGATAATCAGCTATATTTTCTGGGAAATGTCACCTTGTGTTAGGCTAAACTCTCTCAAACATTCAACAGCAAGGCCACATTTGCAATCTTAAAACAGAGATGAGAAATGAAAAGGCAGAAGAGAATAGTACTCCCAAACAATCCACAGCATGGGCCTGCGCATGGTGTCTGGATAGTCTCTGGGCTGATAGACAGAGCCCGGGTGTCAGGTATGGGAAGAGCAGACCTTCATTTGCATCTGGCACACAGACTCTCAGTCTATTTTTTGGTAAGAAACAGTTTTTTCATCAGTTGCTCCCCAAAGAACAAGGGAGCTGGAGTGAGGATTACTCATCTTTCTGGCCTTTCTGTCCATCACCAGAAGTAGCTCAAAGCAGTAATATATTGCCTCTTCATTCACAGTTGTCCACCACTCTTTTGTAATTATATCTGGTCCAACTATGCAATGCTAAGTGGAACAACTCTATGCCTTTTGGCCATTTCTTTCCAATGTGTCCTAGCTAGGCTAAGCAGACTTGTCTTTTTCCTCAAAGTTTAATCAGTCATATGCAAAATTCCAAGCCCTGTTTTTCCAGAACCCTCTACCACACACAGAAATAACATCCTATGTTTTGTAGGACTCTCATTCAGGCTCTGCTGTATTAGCAACAGATTTTGTGATTAGACCATGACTGAAAACATAACAGTCCAGGAGATCAATGTTATCTCCAAGAAAACAAAATTTTTTAATTGAACAGTAAACTCCAGTTTCTCTCCAGTGTGTGGGATCCATACTCCCAAGCAAAGAAACAAGCCACCCTGGAATGAGAAACTGTTACCAGGCTATATAGTAGCTAACTAACATTATGGAGTGTAGAGGTTGCACATGCAAAGTGTTTGCAAGCCTTTTTCAGCACCACTGATGTCAGTGAATTGCGTTCACAACTGCCTACACGAACAGAGTCTCAGCTCTAAGGGTTTTGCTAATTCAGGGACTCATCTAGACATGTCAACAGCTTCAGACTTTTACAGCACATTTAGAAGGTCAGCTATAATATTCCAGGATTACAAAGGTGGTCCTAACTCTGTGCTCAAGCAAATTTCTTTTCCTTTTTACCAGCAATAAATTGCCAAATGGCAACTATATCAACTTCCCCACACTTGCATTGTGCTCCAGCTTGTATTGCAGTGAGCCTGCTGCAGCACACTGCATGCTGCCACAGGTCCTGCCTTCATGCATCCTGAAAGACCATCTTCTAGAAGAAACAAGGTATTTAGGCAGAAATTAGACCAGAGCACACTCGTGGGCTTCCCTCTGCCCCTTCCTGAGTGCCTGTGCTGCAGGACACATTAAAATCTTATTTTGCATAGGCCAATAAGGCATTTGACAAAGCGATCTTCGGTCACTGCTCACTGCCCAGCCCAAAATGGATCTGAACTGGCAATTTCACAACAAAAGATAGCTTTAGGCATTCCACAGCCATGTCCTGTTTGTTCCTATTATCTCATCTATTCAGAATTGACAACTAGGGAAAAAAAATTCATTAGCTGACCAAATAAAAGGGTACAGGGAACTAATGTTATCAGCCTGAGCACTACCCAGGGATTTATTAATAAGCTTGCCATTGAAATCTCACTCATAAAAATGCTAATTCAAGTTATTTGCATATGTCTGTGCATCAAAACAGAATAAAGACTTATAATGTTATATTTAATAAAATTATAACCCCAATCAAAGTAAATGTTTGGTGGTCATAAAGTGTGTTGAAGTGTAGCATGTATATGCACTCTGTATTTATAGCATTTTTAATAATAGCTAGTGTAGGTTTTCATTAAAAGAGTCAAGAGGATCATTCCTGTCCAGCCATTATCAGTGTTTTGAACTAGAAACCTGCAGACTCAATCACATCTAGAAATAGGACATTGTATCCAGCCTAACCACCACAGCAAGTTCTTGGTACAGCAGGAGCAGCAATGTCATACTTTGACCAGAATTACCAAATTTACTTCACAGCTTCTGTGTTGGCCAGCAACAGGTGAAGGCAACTCCACAGTCCCAGGAAGATGAGGAAAAAAACCTTTCCCTTCAGCCATCTAGCATGAACTACCAATTATGAAAGCGGGTCTTGATGTCTGCATGCTATCACCATGCATATTTAGGGCCAAATTTACCACAAATACTGTCCAAAGGACACTAGAAGTCACACGCATTTCTCAGAAGACGTGGATATTCTCATGGCATATGGGCAGGAAATGCTCACAGTCAGTGTGTCCCCTAAGACACGCTGTGCACGTACAGCTAACCTTCCTGGCAGGCAGCACTTTGGATTGAAACCTTGACATTGTCTTGTTTTAGTGCCCAGGTTGGTGGCTGACCACCTACTTAAAGACAGTTTGCTGGTTTGTCAGTCACAGTCCATGGATTTAGTTTGTTCCCCTGGACAATGTTTTGGGAGGCTCTGCAACAATCAGCCTCAAGTCAACACCAGGGATCAGTTACTATTTAACATGCCACATTAAGCCTACATTTAGCATTGCTGGGATCACCAGTACAAGTTATTACGAATACCCTCTCATTATTAGTGCTGAAATTGTTGGCAGCTTTTCCATTTTTAAACAGTGTCTATTTGTTTTGTTCCTGCTGTGGATGAGCAGAATGGTTTAGGCTACATCAGCTTCACATCCAATTCACTTTTGCAGACAGAAATCAGTTTCTTTTTCCCCATTTTTACTCAAAGAAAAAATTGCAAGTTAAATCTGGATCAAACAATGCTCATCCTCTTACATTTTGGAGTAATTTACATTTACAGTTTGAAGATGTAATTTAACTATTGCTCCATAGTGATTTGAAACCTCATTCTGGAATACCCGTTTTATAAAAGTCAGTTTCCTGATGGCTTTCTAAAAAACTTAGAATGGTAAGAAGCCAGGAGTGCTCCATGATTTCACTAAAACCTGCTTGAAGATAAGTACTCTTGATTTTTTTTTTTGTTTTTAAATGAAAAGAGAGAAGAGCCTTACAATTTATTTTTATATTCTGGGGAAGCTGGTCATTTCAATTCTTCCAAGCATGAATATTCAGGAAGGTATGTTTCACAAGGTACTCCTATTTCAATTAGAGTCAGTCTGAAACATCACTGAATATCCTGACCAAGAAGTAGGGTTTTTTTTTTCCCTCTCCCTAAAGGGATTAATTCAGACTTATTTTTTGTCAAGTTACGGAAATTGCTCACTTCCCTACTTCAGTTCTTCCCCCTCCTCCCAGATGCAGAGCTTACAGAGAAGAGCAGTACACTAAAAGAAAATTACACTGCACTAGGACAAAACACAACTTCTATTCAGTGAAGTTTTAGAAATTGAACATTTTTTCCTGAAATGCCACCCACACTCTCTCTCTAATCTGCATTGTACAACAAAGTGGCTTTATTATAATTTACAATATTTCCCTGTGGAAATGCTGATTTGTGATCAAATGTCCATTAGGCTTCATTCAAAACCAGTGCTATAGTGGTCATTTTTGTTAGACCTGTAAAACCTGCTGTTTCTGGCTCCCCTATTTCTTCAGTCCATGCAGACACTCCTCTCTCCTGCTCTGTTCTGTAACACACTCAGTGGTCATTAAAGTTCCATTTGAAAAGAATTAAAAAGGACTATAATTTTTATGCAATTAAATTGGACCAATTATTTCTTGACGCCACACGCATATAATTTCCCATAAGCACTGAAGAAAAATCAATATCTCAAGTTCATAAATTATTTATCACTCCATCAGGCTGCCATTTGTTAAGGCAACAGACACCATTCTGGACCTGGACAAGAATTTCAGCTTCCATTCATATAGATAAGGATGCACACCAAAACAATAAACTCACTAACAGCAGTCCAAAGAAACAGAATTATTCTCAACTGCCTACATCCTTGCTTCACAAAGACAGCTATTACTAAATAAGAAACACCAGCATAAAAGAACACATCTATATTACTAATATGTTGCACATAGTTCTTGCCATCATAGGTAATATTTTAACATTTTGATGTGTCTCTTACTAATTGTGGGATCAGTTCCACACAAGACCTACAACTACAGTTGGTGTTTATGAAGCCACGTTCCTGAATGCTAGAAGCAGTATCTTCTAAGATTTCAAAGCGTTTAGAAATAACTACTGTAATACTTCTACACTGTTTTCTTAATATCTTGCTCTAACCATGAAACATGTAGCAGTATATACTGTTTTTCCTCATGTTTTTTGTTCTTTTTTTTAAAGCCTAGCATCTTCTTTCTAGGTTTTTTCATCTTCCTTCAAAGTTTACATCATTGTCACTGCTCAGCACTCACATGACTCATTCTCTTTACATGTAACAGCAATTACTGTATATGGTGGTTGCAAAAATTAACATCCCCTGTTTCCATTTATGCAGAGGAAGCAGCTGAAACATTGGGAAAAAATCAGGGATTCAAGTGAGATGAAATGCTGTCACTCCACAGTTCACGTCCTGATACAGGTCTATTGAATCATTACATCTCTTCAAAAAAGCATTTGGGGCCAGTTAGTGAAGAATCACACTGACACTTGTTATCCCCAGAAGCACAGGGGTCTCATTACCACAACAGCAGTACTTGGCTGTGAAAGCACAACTAGATCAAGTTCTATCAGAGTTAGCTCCCTTTTCTGTCCTCCTGACATATAGATAAATTGAACAACACATAGTTTATTCCATATATGCCTTTGTGATGTGACCTTGTTTGACCAAAGTCAAAAGCAATTTTGATTGCATAGTGCTGCACCTAGCTGTCTCTGGCTGGTTTCAGAGTTAGAACCCAGCATGTCCAGGGACACAGTGGTTCATGTTGTAGGATTTTAGTTGAAATACTGCTCCTTGAAGTGTGGAAAAAACACCTAAACACATACATATCACTTCATCATCTCAAGCCTGGAAACACAAGCTGTAGAATGATCCGATATACTGAATTTCATGGGTCTACCTGTTGCCCATCAAAGCTTTCTGGATCCAATCATTCAAGACTCATACATTATCTGAGAGTGCTTTCATTTTTCCTAAAAGCCCAACCAACTAAAAAGATGTCCTGAAGAATACAAGAAGTTTTTCCTCCTTGTCAAATTCTTCAGTCAACAGAAAACCGAACATCAATACTTTTATTAATGAAAGACTGAAGATTCTTCATGCAAGGATTTTTTTCCTTACCTGACAAGCATATCTATAAACACACTATGAATTCACTTTTGATCAAATTCAGAACAGTCATATTTATTTCAATAAAAATGAAAAAGGACTAGAGAACTGAGAGTTGTTCATTTCTAACATTCATTAGAAAACTCATCAGTAGGTAGAAGAGGGACATTAGATCTGATCTTGATAAAAGGAAGGCCTGTCTCTCCATTAGACTTTGGCAAACCCAAACACAAGATTTCTTAATAGGACACAGGAAGGGAGGGACAAAGGATT
Source organism: Eurypyga helias (assembly GCF_000690775.1). Lineage (NCBI taxonomy): Eukaryota > Metazoa > Chordata > Aves > Eurypygiformes > Eurypygidae > Eurypyga > Eurypyga helias. The sequence goes on from NW_010250847.1 coordinate 7,151, forward strand.
CCTCAGATTTTTGGTTACAGAACAACTTGTTACATACCCAACTATACATATTAAGTTGAACCAGTCCCTTAGATGTATTTTTCCTCAATAGTATGTTATTCAAGGTCCAGGATCTCACCAAATAGTTTAATTCGGGGGAGAACACTTCAGTTAACTGGACATAGAAGAGAATTTATCTTCTTTTACAGACTCTTCAATACATAGAAGAAAAAGGTTTAGCTATGCATAAGCTCATAGCAGTTCATATTTTCTGGCTAGCTCTTCATGTTGCTTGACATTGGGAATGGAGTGGGATTTCTCAGCCATGACTATCTACTTCAGAGGCACAAATTTCAAGAGGCACAGGTGGCTGCCGAGCCACTCCAGCTCCTATTCTGGAGTAATATGGCATGGCAAGACAAGAGCCTGTACCAGCTGCTACAGGCACGAGGGTTGGTACAGAATTGGAGCAGTCTGTTTTCAGGGCACAGCTCTAAAACATCTGTATTTTCCAACCAGAAACATCTTTTGAGTTTTGTACATCAAGAAGTATGAGGAAACTTTGCACAGCCAGAGTGCGGACTGAAAGCTTAGCGGGGATTTATGTACAAAGCCAGACCCTGTTGGACAGGATCAATTCAGACTGAGGAAAGGAAAAGAGCAAAAAGCCTTTTAGGCAACACTTGAAGAAGGATGACCTTCTGGGACCCTACTGATTACTTACATGATTTCTTGCCAAGATAGAAGTGCTGCATTGCTTTCCAGTCTCAACAGCCAGCATTATGGATCCCTATACATATACTTCCAGCCCCAGGCTCAGCTTCAGTTGTTGAATATGGTGACAAACTCTTTTTAAAACATGGTATCGACACACATGCAAAGCTATAGAACTGCAAGTAGTCTGCTTTTGTTAATAATCCTCAACTTTACCACTAGACCCTACTGGCTTAGAGATGGATATAAACTAAAAACCTCTTAACTAGGCCCTGATCCAGCAAAGCAGCTTAGCACAAGTATAAAGCAAGAAACAATTAAATCAATCAAGTTCAAAGTAAAGAAGTTCTCTCCAGCAGCCTAGTCCAGGGCTGAAGGGGTTTTTGGTATTATTTCTGATCCTGCTCCCACCAACACATTAGATTCTTGCACAGGTAGATTTAGAATCAGGACACTGATTATTTATGAAACCCCTAAAAGTCTCAGAAACCAAAAGTTTTTCCCTGACCTATACCCAGTTTTCCAAGAAGGATTAATATCCTTGTCAGTGATGAAGCTTCTCGATAGTCTTGTTCCCAAATGTTTCATCTCCCATGAAAGAACACCAGAGGCTGCCATCCGCCACCCTGTTTCATCAGTCAGTGTGCTGCTTAACCTCCCATTTCATGCATCAAGAGCCACTATGTTTATATAAGTCATCCAGGTGAACAGCTGCACAGTGTCGATGCATATTCACCCGGGTACAGGACCAAGACAGAGGGTAACATCCCAACACCTCCTTAACTTCCATGAACAAAAACACTGATGCTGCCCTGCTACACCATGAGTTTTATAGATATTTCCTCTGAATTTCAGAGTTATCTGGGTGTCCTGCTCACTACCACTGGTGGTAGTAAAGAACATAGTGGGAAGAGCAGGAAGAAAAAAGAAATAGTGAAGTTTAATTAAAGAGTGACAAAATTAATTTAAAGCAGAAGATGGGCATGAGCTGAACACCTGCTGGTTTCTTTTTCCAGACAAAATTAGTGATATATTACGCCCTTTTCTTCCAAATCGCAACATAACAATAACTAGTCTCTTGCTTTATTCTGCAGCACAGTTATTTGGAGGTATTTCTCTTTTAAAAAAATATCTAAAGTGATTTTGAGGAGAGAGGTAATGGAAGGGATTTTAAGACTTCCCAGTAGCTAGCAGCATCCTGCAGGGACAGCACTAAAATTTATTTTGAAGTTACTTACCCCCCTATTACCTACGTTTCAGCAAAATTATCTGTAAAGTTTTATTACAAAAACAAACCAAGACTGCCTATTAACAAGAATTCATTCACTGCAACTTAGTGATTTGTTTTTCACATTTACATTTGTGCCAGACATCCCAGGTAGCATCTGAAAACTCTTAAGTCTTACAAGTTTTAGTAGAGCCCTAAACACCTTTTTCTACTCGCAATTATTTGCTTGTTCAGAATATTGCTGTTACCCATCTGGAAATGGGAAGACAAAGATGGAGAACATTTAAACCATACTGCACCGTTTGGAAGACCCAAACCATGTCATGAAGAGTTGATGTGCACTAACCCTTCCCCCATATAGTAAGGGCTTCTAGCTAAATGCATCCAAACAAAAGGCACCAGAAGAGTGACCATCATCATCATCCAGCCACAATGAGCAACAAATGCTTGAAGACATACACAAATCAACCAAAATCTGATGTTTATCTTGGTGCTCAAAAAGAATAGAAACATACACATGTAGCTCAGGCTCACTGAAAAAACTCTACAGAAATATTAGTAAATCAAAATGAGAGCACCTTTAGATCAGGCCTCCTATAGCGTTTGGCAGATTAACTTACCTTTGCATCAGCGAGTACTACAGCACAGCAGAAGTAGCCCTGTGAGCCAGGCAGTGAGTTTGGAGGGCAGTGTCTGCTTCATAACCATTCCCAGGATTTTGTTTTATGCTAGATCTACCATGGTCCCGCAGAGTAAGCAGTTATTAGTCTTCGAAGTTGTACCGGGTTTGTGTGGCAGGGTTTTGGTAGCAGGCTGTCATGAAGGGTCATGGTGGACAAGAGACCTGGCTGCAGCTCAGGGAGAACTCCATGCCAGAGCAGGGAACTGCACCACAAGAAGCCCATGACCCTGTGGAAGCCTGTGCTGGAGCAGGCTGTTCCTGAAGGACTGCACCCCGCAGAAGGGACCCACGCTGGAGCAGTTTGTGAGGAACTGCAGCCCCGTGGGAAGGGCTGCTGACACCTTCGGTTAGTTTCATTTTACAGGAGTCTGGTTCACTTTCTCCAAATGGTTTCTCCAACTAGGACAACTGGGAGACACTAACAGAAGTGCAGTCTTCATCCAATCTAAGACACTGAAGTAGATACAAAAATATGACTGTATCTGCAGTGCTCATATTTATTCAAGTCTTGTTCCCACATCTCTAAACTTCTCAGTCTGCATCAACAGGGAGAGAACTTGGAGTTGAAGTAACCACCTCCAATGACCCAGGATTAAACAAAAACTGGAGTCAAACTTCAAAACAGTGGAATACAATACATGTAAGACTACATTGCAGTGGAACCACCAACAGTTGCCTGTAAATTACTTAACCAAGGTAATACCTTTCCCATCTCTCATCCCCAAGAACATGAGAATGAATACTGGAATGAATATCTGAGCTACTCAGATATTTAAAACAGTCATACAACTATGGTGGAATAGCAATTGAAATATGTGTCAAAAGATTTTGAAGCAGAGGTCAACTACGTAATTCCCACCTAAACCCACAGTGGAAACACTGCATTGCCAGAGGCATACACCCACAGATCTTGAAGTTGAGCTTGTCACTTCTGGAATCCATCTCATTGATTCTCTGGTTGCCTTTTAAGCAAAACCTGAGTCTAAAAGGAATGGACAGCAGAAAACAAGAACAACCCCACACATACACTCTTCAGTTTATAAGAGCTTACAAGTTTACAAGAACAAAATCTCCAGAAAGCATAACTCTAAATGAGTGGTGCCTGAAGACTCTTAAAAAACACATTATTTTTAATAAGTAGGAGTGGCAGCTTTTAGAGGCTAGTGTTATCACAGCAAGATTTGAGTTAAAAATGGAGCAAAGAAGAGACATGTTCTGACATCCACAGTGGAGTACAGAAAGCAAAATGTACAGAGAAAATAAGGAAATTAAGAAAAAAGAAATCAAACAGTTTCAATTGAGATCTACTAACAACAGGAGATGCTGATAAAACAATAAGCTCAGTGAAGTGAGAAGGGCAACTGATTCCTCTTAGGGAATCAAGTGATTGATTGATCACGGGCATTTTAATCTACTCTATTTCAGTTACAATTCAATCAAATATATGATTTAAAGTGAGAAAGCAAGCATCTTGAAAGTAATCTATATGGACGTAATAGATGTGGATAATTTTGTAAAGAATAAATCAAGATAGAGGTGCCAGTGGGCTTGATTTAATTGCACAGGGAGAAGAGTGACCATTTCCTGGCAGAGATCTTTGATGTACTTGTGAAAGAACTTGTGGTTTTAAAATAATCATGTGTATCATGATAAGGGCAGCAGCTGCACAGCAGTAACTTGATGTGCAAATTCCTACCTTTATTCAGTCCACGTATGCACATGCTGATAAGAGATTTAAGCAGAAAAATACTTTTTGCATCACCATATGTAGAAGGGATATAGTTGTTGGCTCTGAAAAAAGGCCACTTAAAAAAAAAGAAGGCATGCTACTTCACAAGCAAGCATCAAAATATTAGTTATTTTCTGCTGCTGAAGCCTTTGGAATAGACGTAGGCTAAAAGTATACTAAGCTGGCAGAGATGTTATGATAGCAAAGTTTTGGAAAACTGATAATGTGTACTAACGTAGGAATGAGCACCTAGTTTTAATATTTCATTGTAAGGAGAGAAATCAGAGTAAACATTTGTTTTCCCAACTGAAACGAGATGGAGGTGGTTGGACGTGGTTCATCCCACGTTAGCTACGCACTTGTACATCAGCTTTTGGCACTTAAAACTGACAACACCAACAGCAAGAGATGCCCACCTGTTCCTGGATAATTTCTTCTGGTTGTTCATTGGTGGCCATTTACCCTGTGTAGTAACTGAAAAACAGAGCCTCTTGTTGAGGGTGATATGTGAAGTGGGATTCATGAAATAAGGCAAGTCCACAGTGGGTCTCCCTCAAATGCATCACAATCAGGACCTTGAGAAGACTGTTTCTGGTTACAAAACTGACAAAGTTTTGCCCAAAACAATCAATGATCACGCCACGCTCTGCACTGTTTTAGTCACGTCTGCAGTAAAAACTGACAAGCTCCAGCTACATTCTGATCCTGCTCTGTTTTCTCCTACTTTCTCCTAAGGCCTCTGGATCGTACCTCTTACCAAGTTTCTTTTTCTATAATACCTTTTCAACACAAAAAAACACCCCACGTGGCAGTAAAGTTGTTAATATTTGAGGTCTGGCTAAGAAGTTTACCCTAACTACAAGCTGGGAATGTTTCCCACTGGCCTCTGCTGAGCTAAAATAATACTGGGTGTACCATTTCCGCATGCTTCACCAAAAGCCATCTCTCCATATTGTCACCTTACTGTTTGGTTCTTTATTAGAACTGTGGCAGCTAGCAACCTGCTTAAAAAGCCCATCTCTACCTAGCTTTGTTAGCTTTGAAATTCTTTTCCCCCCACCTCTTTCCTGTAAAAATATATAGGTTGGGTGTCTGAAATCACTTGGAGCAGGAACAGGGGAGCAGAGGAGGGGATACTGCCTGAATGTTCTCACTATATTCATAATTAATAAGGCTTCTGTTAGACCTGTCCTGAATTGTACTTGCAGCATCAGGCACATGGAGCATGCAGTTTCACACCCATAAGACATCCCTAACCTGAAATTCCAGTAGATCCCTCAAAGTATTCTGCGTCCAGTTTCTCAAATCATGTCTTCAAAAAACTGATCGTCATAAACACACAGACACTTTCAGGACAGTTACAGGTAATCCACTCATCTAGTGGATTGAAAAAGAATGCAAGTTGAACTGAAAAATTTAAGATAAAACTAAATATCGCTCTAAAAACTTCCCTTATATTAACCACATAAATTATCAGGTCTTGTCATCATTCTGAATTATAATAACCAGAAGGAGAATTTTTAAAGAGAAAATGGCAAGATTTCAGAAAAATATAAAAGCATATGTCTGCATGAAAGAAAACACATTAAGTAGTATCATAAGCACTTGTCTGAAGGGAAGATATCTACTGGCGAAGGCATGTCTGCTTTGATAAATATATCTACTAATTTACAGATTCTCCAGCCAGTCTGAGGACTAACCTGCAGAGGTGTGAGGCATACATGCCTAGGATGAACTAAGGCTGATGCAATGTGTCACACTAAAAGCAACAGCAGAACTGCTGGTCACCCCTGTCATCAGCATCAAGCATGTCAAACACAGGAAAAAGGAACACATGGTAAGAGGAAAAACCTAAGCACCTCCCCTGCCAGATAAAGCTGTTCCAGCAACACATACTCATCCTACATGGACAGAGACCCAAACATTCTCAGTTTAGTATTCCAGGCTTATCTGAGCTTCTAAGCCAAACCTTAAAAAAAAAAAAAGCGCTGCTCAGTTGCTTAAGTACACAGGAGATTAAATGAACCGCTAAATCAGTGTTACAATTACCAGCAGTAGAAATAATACATATATCTGACAAGTCCAAACCACAAAGTTGGCTGGATGGATGACTAGGAATAAATTAAAAACAGGATTGTATGCATCTGCAAAGGCATCTTCTCCCCAACATCCCCACAACTCTCATAGACAACCACTTTTCCAGTCCACTTAGCCAACTTGCACCTGATTACCAAAGGCAGTTTGAGTGACTGCAGGATGGCAGATTATTGCCAACACCACAGCCGCCACTCCTTTGTTTTTGTGCCTTGCCCATCTTTTTCACAGCATCACCAGTGCCACACACCAGGATGTATTCATTCTTCCAAGGAATAGGCAGAGCCCACTACTGCCAGAATGCTATTGGAGGAACACCCCTAAGTCAGTTGTTGCAACAAGACCAATTTTCTTCAGGGTTTATTATTCTAGAGGACTTCAGATTTCATCCGATTACGTGAAAATGTTCAATCAATGCAATAAGAAAAAAGGAAGCAAGCATTCTTTAATGGAGAGTGAAGAGACAAAGGAGGTCACAGATATACATCTGATTCCTAAATTAAATTTAGCAGCTTTGAAAGTTCCTCAATACACAGCCCTGCTGAAGGAAGTTCTTCATCTATAAAAGATGCAGAGCCTATATATTAGAAGCACAGGCTGAGCTGTATGAATAAGTCATAAATAATGTAACTCATTGAATTCCTCCACACCTCCTGCCAGAATGGAACAGGAACAGCTCACGATTTTCAGACAAATTGTGTTATTCAGAAATTATCTATGGAATCATCTCCATGAATTACTATTTACCTTCTGCCTGAATGGATAGTTGCTCTTATTCGGTGTTGGAAATTCCAGCTGTTTTGATTGGCATGTAGCTCAGTACATCTCTCCTCCTCCCCAGAGCACAAGCACTTATTGTGAACTCACACAATTTTAACCTCAAACCTGATTTAATGATTTATTTTTTGTTACCCTGGTAGAATGTTTCCTTGCAAGCAGTAAGCATTCATACTACTGATGCCAGCTGTGCAGCCATATTGCCAGATGTTGAGATGACAGAGACCCAGGCTCTAGGCCTTAGGCAGGTCATTGCCTCTCAATACTCAAGTACACCTGCATCAGAGCATCCTCCTTTAAGAAGGAAGCAGAGGATGACAGAGTATGCTACAGAGGGCCCAGGTATTACTAAAAACCTCATGGAATAGTCACAAAACTGGAAACCTTCATGGAAGTTGTCTGCGCCATATTTAACCCAGATCTTCAGTACAGTTACGCTCTTCACCTACTTCACTCCTGTCCTAGTGTGACTAAAACGGGCTTCGATCAAAGACTAGATTAGACATGCAGAGGATTGGAAAGCCCAAAGGATTTTACACACGACTGTTTCCCACTTAGCAACGAAACAGATGTTAGTATGCTCTCCGAAAAAGTATGTCTTGTTTTCATGTTTTGATTTTTCTTTCTTAATTATCCACCAGTTTTAGTCTGATATTTCCTTTGCTCGTTTACACAAAAAGTACTTGCCAAACATGGCCTGAAGTTTTTAAAGCTTTGCCTCCAGATGTGGAGTCTTCAGTCTACTGTCTGTAATCTCCAAAGGAAGCCTGTAAAATTGGCACACTCATTCAAGACAATAGTTTAGAACAAGCTCTGTGTTAGGAACTTGAGGAGGTAGGTGCTTAGTAGTTGGTTTTGTGGGGGAAGAGTTTCTTATTTAGCAAAGATAATCCCCCTTATGACAAACCTTGTTAGAATCTTTGCAAAGCAAGGAGAGATGCTGAGATAAAACATGGTTGCTCAAGATAACCTCTGTTAAAATCAGACCCTTGTAATGTGAACCCCACAGGGCCACCCCTAGAGCACTCAAAATGAGGGAACAGTTCTGGTAAAACCAGCTTTGCTAAAAAATAAACTTTTCAAAGGAAAGTATGTATTTTATATGGTGAAGTCAACCTTGAGAGCATTGAAGTATTTTGGTTTACTTTTATAAAAAAATTACTGCAACTCACTCTTTTCTTCCACAACTTGATGTGTACACAAAAAATAAACAGAATACAGAAGTAAAAAAAAAAAAAATCATCACTTGGTTTCAACTCCAACTGAAGTGCTTTTATGATCTCAGATAAATTTGGAGGATAGAGGGAGGGATGGTTATTTGATATGTTTCAAAACTTAGCTGGGCTTTCCAACAAAAACAAACCCAAAAAGCCAAAGTTTCCTGACCAAACTTGGGTCCAACAATGAATCTAAGTGAAAATTCTGCTAAAACCATCAATACACTTTTTTCAGCCCACAAATGTCCTAGAAAAATGTACCCTAAAATAATAGGCAAACCCAGATAGAAGCTTACTCCAGTATTTAGTCGTGGGCAACATGCACTTTGAATTCCCCTTCCAAATAGGCTTCACATTGAAACCTGAACATCAGGCTCATCCCCATTAGTGTCATAGCAATTTTGGGATGAATGTGAAGCAGCTGAGTGATCCAAGACCAGTTTTTAAAGGTCACACACCTGTCATGTAAATAGTAGATTTGTCAGCAGCCTCAGCTGATGCTAGATTGCACTAGCATCGAAATGTGACTACTACCCATCAACACTAGAACAAATCCCTCAGGAACAGTGCTAAGGTACATTAATAGGGCAATGTGGAATAAATATTTTTAAAATATGAAGTTGTACTTCTGCCAAAGCAATTCACAAGCACTCAAGCAAAAGAATCACATCATTCTTAACATGCAAAGGATTTCTATGCATTGCTAAGGAACATACCCATGATTATTCTCAATGAGCAATGCCCAATGGAAAAAAAAAATTATCAAAAATGTCCTCTTTAATGAAAAGGGTATTTGAATTCTACAGAGAGGTAGTACATACAGTAATAGGATGTGTTGCCAGACTATTTTTCAGCTACAGGTACAGCTGAACCTAACATTTTTCAAAGAGTAGTTATTTCAAGTAACTCATTACCTGTTTTCACAAAAAAAAAAACCAAACAACCAAACCCCCAGACAAAAAACACCACAAACCAAAACCAAAAACACCCACAACCAACACACCATACTGACACAGCAAAAGAACACCACACCACTAATTCAGAGGATTTAAGTGATTTGCTGAAGAATATTCAAGGCCAGGCAACAATGGCTCAGCAACAGGCCTGTGAATAGACTCCTGCTCTCCTGATTTCCAATTCTCCAACCCAGTGAGTAGGCCAGCAGTGCCTCTCCACAGCTGCAATGCCTGGCAAGCCTTCCATTAAGGGCTGCCTATCAGATAAGCTCTCTACCAACATAACATACATTAACCAAGATGATGTGTATACCTCAGCAAACACATCCACACAATAAAGAGAGGATGACACACTGCAGCATTCTTGCAGAGCAAGACCTCACTGAAGTGAGTGATGACAATATCTCATCTTTTCTAAAGGGTTTGGCTACATATTTAAAATATTTGGAAGTGTAAATACTGCCTATGCATTTTATGACACAATAAAAAGTGGTTTAATGCAGCAATAAAAACCTCAAATATGCCTTGACAAAGTTATTTTAAACACAGTTCTAAAGCCGCTAGCTACTAAGTTTTAGATAGATATAATTTCAGAAAGGCCTTGACACAATACCATTTAAAATGAAAGTAAAATATTCTGCATATCAAGACTTACTAAATAAATCTCAAGGGTTTTATGGCACTAATGAATGAGCATGAGCACATTGGGATTGCTGAGTAATTTGCATTAAAGCTATATATTGTAGATGCAAAACCAGAATGTGGCATATGTCTTAGTACTGAAAATGGGGTTTGGGACTACCTGGAATATTTGGGCTGCAAATGAGAAGTTCTTGTGGTTCAAGCAAGAACATGTACAACAGTGACCTAGGGAACAAGCAAGATCAAACTGCTCCATGGACTAGAGGCAGAGTGTACTGTGTTCTACCTTTCAAAATGTCACACACCAAAAACAATGAAAAATTAGAGTGAATTAAGCTTTGTTTGCAACAGTCAGTGTTTCATAACAACTAACCCTCATCGAGACACATGAACAATCTGCTGTGAAGAAAAGTATTTACCTGCACTATATCCCAGCCACTGGGGTGGGAGGTCCATGAGCCAGGGGTTTATGGGCTACCCAACCCAAGTCTACAACATTAATTACCTCTAAAAGGAGCAAGGGGACACACTGTCCCCCACAGCCACCAGGGCCAGCCCCAAGGTGTAGGGGACTGTCAGCACACATGTTGCAGTACTCTCTGGCTACTAGTAGTCACAGCCAGAGCACCCCCCACCTTGGCCAAGCAGGACAGTGATGGGCAAGCACCTATGCAAGGACTGCCTCCAGTGTGGCCAGGGGTGGTGGTGGTGGTAAATTTGACTTTAAAAAATTATGGAGCTCAATATCAAGAACATGAGGAAAGCATTGCTCCCCAGGCTGCCCACTCAACTGCTCAGAAGCGGCATTAAACTTTGTTTGGTTGGTTTTTGTGTGGGTTTTTTTTTTTTCCTTCTTTTTGCCAGTGTTGTTTGGATTTGTTTGTTTGGGGTTTTGGTGTGGTGTTTTTTTTTCCTTGTTTGGGTTTTTTGGGTTTTTTTTTTCACCACACAATTTAAGCTAAACTTTCACATTTCAACTGAAACGAGGTAAACACTGCCCTCACAAGCATCGGAGCTAACAAGTCTAACAGGACAATAGTCTCTGGCTGGGGGGAGTAATCTCTATCTGTCACCAACACCCCTAAAAATACATCACTCTTCCCCACAAAAGGTCCCTTTGCTACCTTAGAGCGGCTGTTGCAACATGGGGCTCAGGAGACAAGGAAAAGAAATTTTTTTTCTGGACCATTACAATCAATTCCAGGACTGTTAAACCTACAGTGTAATGAGCCACAGAGGACATTTACTTTAAACATATACAGTCTGCAGAATAGAACAACATAAGTTTGGCTTTTGTCAAGTAGTTCCAGTTGACTTTGAAAATCACAATGGACTAAAGCACAGAAAAGACAAGTTTTACAGCATACATCATTTGCACAAGAGTTTTCACTTCTATTTGCCTATGAAGTTTTTTCCTTTTAATATGGAAACTATATGAAAAGGTGCTTATCTCATTTTAATCAGAATTATTTTGGTATTCTGGAAATAAAGCCTGATGCCAACTATTCCTGCACTCACCTGGCATTGTGTACTTTTCCCTTACCAAGATCAGTCAGCAAACTTCCAGGGAATCAAGGCATTATTACAGCAAGATAGAAATTAAAATACACAGCATCCCCAAATCATATGCAAGTAATTGGCAGAAACAAGACTCAGTCTTCTGATTTAGACACTGTGGAGACCTCTTCTTGTTAATTAAAAAAGGTTAGATGAATGATTTAGACGAGCAATTCAGAAGAATTATGAACCTTCCTAAACCCTTGTTCAAAATAAGAGCTGAAATTTCTAGAGACTCATAAAAAGCTAACTTTAGTGACACATAGCCTTGTGCATGCACGTACATATGTGCACACCCTGAGCTCCCCACTTTGTCCTACCCTGCCCACATTTAACAAGCAATAAAAATGTCAGAATAATCCGGAAAAATAATGCTTGTGTCAATAGAAAATTTTCCACTCCATGCTGCCTTTGGTAACACCAAGTTCATCTTAGGAATTCTGGAAACAGCTTGCCTGTTTTTTTGAAAAAGTGATAGCTGCAAGAGTGATGAAAGTAATAAGGAATGAAATCTTCTTGTTGTCATCAACCAAAAAAACCATTGCTGAATTCCATTTTGTGCTTGACTTTAAAATGTCATTCAATATGCACAAAATCCTAGAAGCTTTTTTTTAAACCCAAATGCTTTTTGGCACTCTACATAAGCACCTCTAACCACATGATTTTTTTTAACATTAAACATGAAAGAATGTCTATTTTGAAAACACTGCTCAACAATGAGTTTATTTGCTTTTCCTCAGACTTAAGAGTCAACATTAACAGTTGTCTAAAAGAGCATGAGTAGACCTGAACTCCTGTCCTCCCCATGACCTGTACACTAGCTCTAGTCCGATAGCTGTATAAACCATTTGTGCATTCCTAGGATCAAGGTGGCAGATCCTGCCAACATCAGCACTGTGCCAGTGCCATGATGCTATGCCTGCCATCTGGAGCAGGGTCACAGGTGATTTTTCTGATGTGTGCAGAGGAATGTGGTTCTGCCCATATGTACCCATGTAAAGATGCCTGCAGCAAAAACCCAGCCCAACATACACTAAGAGCTTATCCACGCATGGGATGCTCAGGAGAGTCAAGGCAAATCAGCTGAAGGCACAGAGTTAAAGCCTGGAACTTAAAGTAATGTTACATGAAAGTTTCTTCTAAGAGGGAACACTAAGGCGATACTTTAAACATGCTCTAAAGGCAATATACCCTGACTTCAGAAATCAATTGATTTCCCTTCACTTTTCAAAGCACATGTGTGAATAACAGGAAGACAGAAAAGAAAGCAGTAAATGCACAGCAAATGCCAGCCTTCCAGAAAGTGCCAGTCTTACATTTCTTTGGAAGATACATACGTAATTACTCACATTTAAATTCCATTAAAAACCACAGTACAATAAAGGTATCAGAACCCTTCTTTGCAATTCAGGAGGCATAGAGACTAGGGGCTTTCATGTTGAGGCAGGATAGGCTCATTACCAACACCAAAGCCAAAAGAAAAATTAAGTTTGGGAACTAATTGCTTATCGGAAACCCTCAGACCTCTACAGAAAGCTCTCAGTTCTAGCACTAGTTCTACAGTGGTGGGTCTACATTCTTATTTTCCCAAAACTCAGGATTATAAAACTGTAGTGCCATAACAATCTACCACCAGTAACTCCAGTAGTTCTTAGCACAATATCAGCTACTGTTTTTTCAATCTAGGAGAGCAGCATGAATTAGTGACCTGCCAGCTTTCACAAGTCAAAGTGCCTTTTATCTTTAAAACAAAACACAATCAAATTTTATAAAAAGAGTACAAAATGTGAAAGCTTATCAGATATTATATGCCAATTACATGGGACCTCAGGCTTGGAGACAACTTTGTGCAGCACAGTTCTGTCACATTTTCCTAAAAAACCTGAACTCTTCCCAACTGGTTCCTTTTACTTTTCCAGCTCTTGATGCCCAGCTTCAACTGTACAGACAGCAAAGTTTTCTAGAGAAATTCTTAGTGTATAAAGATCAGTCTCATTTAACGTTTTATGCTTTTGTGTTATATAACCACTTCTGAGCCAAGAGCTAATCCTTATGAAGTCCTTCCAAGACTTCTAGAGTCTATTCCTCATGGCAAAAGCATCCTGCACATACCAGAATTTAAACTACAAGTTTTTCTTCTCTTGAGAATGTATAGCTTTAAAATGAAATTATCTAAGTTTTGTTCAAAGCATTCTTAAATCAGTTCAAGGCACAATCCATTAAGAGAAAAAATTTCAAACTGCGTAATACAAAGGCTGGCTTCTGCACAAGTTTCTACAAGATTCAATTTTGGTTGGCTAACTTGAAATTCATATACTATATTGTGCAGAATGGGACAATAAGTATTCAATAAGATAGTGAAACTGTGCATAAATTTAAGATTATGCATCAGTTGCTGTTCCTTACTGAACTGGTCTCCTATACAAAATTCTTTTAAGACCATAAATATTTCAGAGACTAAAAAAAAAAAAAAAAAAATCCTTAAAGCATTCTCCCATCCCCCAAACAAAGGGTGAAAGGGTGTGATCAAGAACATAGAAAACGTGCAGAAATAATCCTGGCCTGACATTTAGTCACAAGTCTATTTCACTTTTTAAAAAATGGATTTAATAAAACTTTGAAGTGTTTTTTATTTTACCTACATAAAATGGTAAGAATTAATCTGTTTACAATTGCACAGATGAAAAATACAACTTCTAATTAATACATTAAACAGCATTTGATCTTCTTTTATAACATAAGGTTTCCATTTTTCCCTCTCCCTCCCCAAAGGCTAGGCATTCTTTCCTTGCTCATCTGCAGGAATTTACAGGTGTTAAATTAGCCACAGTAAGCCTTACTTTTAGTTCACTGAATGCTATCAAAACATATTGAGAATTACAGAGAAAAAGTTAATTAAAAATTTGAATATAAGCACTAGAAAGTTAAAAAAAAAAAAAGTATTTTTCCCTAGTTCATACCAAGGTCTGGCTGCATACATAATTATATATAATTCAGACTGCAACTTTCTCTGCTTTGCTTCTTTGATAAAAAAATAAACCTTTCCCCCTGCAATTTAGTTATACATTTATAAATAACTAGGGCTCCTATTACAGTCAATATCTTGTGGATGTGATGTTAAAATGATAAGATATACACAAAAGCACAAAAAAGCTGCAGTTATTTGTACTTCTGGGGCAGCTCACCAGGTTCCCAATCTAAATCCCTCCTATAAATAGAGGTATTTTAATGTAAAAAAAGTTTCCCAAGTATCCACTCTGGTTTAAAGACAAGTTCCTTCAATGTCAGTTTTCCACAAATGTAAATGATTGAGTTTAGCTCATAAATGTCATCTGAAAGCAAATTTGAAGATTGCTGCCTCCAATACTCATACCAAAATAGCAGGTTTTATGTTAAATGCCACTGTCTGACATAAAGAAAAAACCTCCCCCTCCTCTCCATTTCTCAAAGTCTTGGCACACAAGTAATCAGATTAACTAGGCAAGGATCTAATTACCCTCATTGTGGAAAGGATGATGCACATAGATTATTTTTATTATTATTATTTCATTTGACAGTAACCAAAACTTTAAATTATCTCCACATCTCAAAATCCCTCATAGTATAATTTTCCTCTCAAACTGTTAGTGACCATGGTAGAATGCTGTTAAAGGGAATTCAAGCAGACAAGATGGACAAGGCAAAGACATTAGGACACGTCAGCGTAATAAGCAAGGGTCCTCTGTGTCAGTGTATCTCGGAACCTGATAGTTCACCATCCCACTCACTCCGTTTGCTGTGGAACCCTAACCATCAAAGGACATGGGGCAACAGCATTTCGTAATATCACATTTTCAGCCTTGAAAAAGGGCCAAGCTATCACTGCCATAGGTTTTCTACCACCATTTCCTTGAGATGAATTTGATAAAGCATCACTGGAGAGTGGTCATGACTTCAGCTTCTGTGACTAGTTTGAATAGTTCAGGCAGTGCTTTGTGCACTGGCACGGAGTTAATGCAGGCTCAGGGACAGCAGCTCCTTCAACATGAAGCTGGCATGAAAGGAAGGGACTAAGTTTTATAGTAGTGCTGCAGCCATGATGATGGAAAAGTTGAAAGACAAAACTGGTGAAGAGTGGCACCAGCTTTTACATTATTCATGCAATATAACAAAGGAAAACCAAAATAGGTCCTTTCTTAGATATTTGAAAGCTAAAGCAGAAGCTTGTATTGCCAGGAGAGCACAGATGAAGAAAGTTACATCCAGAAAGCTCATATATAGAAGCCCTGACCATCACCCTACCCTGATCTAAAACCAGTACAGAAGATTATTTAACGGGTGCCACCTTTGAGGCTCTGCCTTGAAAGGCATTTTCTGTATAACTTGGACTTCTGTCTCTCCAGCTCTGCTAAACCCTTATTCCAAGCATACCACCTGTTTGCACCAGATGAACACACACCACGATAAATATAAAGCACAGCAACACATTTCCCCAGAAACAACAAATACTCCTCTCTTGCAGCAGCCCTCAAAATCCATGGAGCCTACATATACACTTTCCAGAACGTATTGTGTTTCACTGCATTGCCCTCTGGGAGGAACTAGGTAGTCAGCTAACTCAGACATATCTATGAAAGACAAACGCCCAACAGTTCGCGTGACATCTCACAAAAATTCCACCTCTGCTCTCCATCTTCACGGAAGGACCTAGAAAAGTCAAGTGAAGGAAATAAAACTAATAACTCCACTAGATATTACATACTCAGAAGTAATCAAGATTTTAGCCAGATAATTTTGTAGCCCATCAGACTTTCCACTCTTTAACCTCTGCATGAAGGGGGAAAAATGGCCACCCCCACATATATGAGAAAGACCAAATGTGAGATCACAAATTTTTCAAGGGACCTGCAACAGTTAAGTATTAACAATTCCCTATACTTGTTTATCTTCTACTAGTCTGCAGTTGGTTTAAAACCTTTCTCATGATAGGGAAAAATGCAACTCAGAGGGTGTTTATCAAAGAAACTGCTCAGCTGACCTCCATAGATTTCAAAAACAAAACATTGTGTAAAACTCTTGAACAAATAGTAAAACCAAGAAAATTAGAGTCTGCTTCTGACCATTTTATGAGTAAAGAGAACAAGAATAAACTCAGTAAATTGTTCAGTTCTAATCATAAAATCAGTTAGAACCACACCTACAAATTGCTATGAGCTGGGTAGGGTTTTCCTCTCTTCTCCACAATTGTTAGGCTACTCCTATAGCTCTTTGTTCTGAAAGGTGGGAATAAGATGCAATGTACACATTACACCTGCTTTGAGGGCATAAAGCCTCAAACTCAAAAATATTTTGGGAGTCCCAGTCCCATAGAAAACTCAGACTCCTGACTAACCCCATGACCCTGTGCTAAAAGCCAATTTGACAGAAGGTCCAAGTGACCTAGAACCAATGCAGGAGTACAGAACAGCCTAACCTCCGAAGGAACAGCTTCTCATACAGCTGTACACATATAACCAATCACAAGACATGTTTTTTAAGTACATAATAGAGGTATTAAGAAAGAGACTTTATATATAAAATCCAGTATGACTGCTATATAGTCTCAAGCACCTTCCTTTAGCAGTGTAACCATGACCACCACACAGATACACTTCCTTTCTGTAAGGCACACCTGCCCCAGACAGCACTGAGGCAGAGGTAAACAGACAAAAGATTGCCTCCCAGACAAAAAGATTCATTCCCTGCTCCCTTCCCTGAAGGAAGGTGTCAGAAACCTCACCATATTGAAGGAGATGGAGCAATACCTGCACCACAAGTTCAAGGAGCTCTAGCAGATGCACAGCTCAGCTGAGGTGACAAACACCACTCATACAAAGATATCTTTTCCAAGTCATACTCAGCCCAAAAGGTGTTTGCAGTAATATGTAGGTGTGCACATACAGTAATATTCATTCTATTATTGAGACGTAGAAAGTTCATTTAGTATCTGAATATTTCACTTTGGTACCCTTTCAGTTCCTGTAAAATCCTGTTCTGAAGGGCTTTTAGCACCTGGTTGTGGCAACTCCCACTGAGTAATGCTAAGACACACAAAGTATCTTTCAAATACATTTGAGAATCAGCAATAGAAGTTATATTTGCAAATATACATGGCAGCATTTAAATACATGCTACATACTACTTCAAAAAATACAGTCTAATAAGTAAAGGCAATAAAGCTCAACACTTTTACCTTCCTTTAGTTGCATTAGGAATAACTGCTTGAGGTTGCCTGAAGCACCCATTAATGGATTTTGAATGGAGCTCACTTTCTCCGCCTCTTGTTTTAGAAGCCTCTTATCCCATTTTAATGTACAACTCGTGCCTTCAATTAGCTGGGAGTTGCTCTCCTGTGTACCGGTTAACTCATGATCAGATGGGGAGAGTTATCTCAACCTTGGCAAGGCTCCACCCATGAGCCAGACCCAAAGCATTACAATTCCAGTGCTGCTTCCAAACCAAGTCACAAATGCAGCAGAGAACAAGCATATCGGCCAGTAGTGGTGATTTGCAGCAGCTCTTCACGGCACTTGGGAAACAGCCGTTATCTGCTCCTAGGACAGTAGGTAATTACCTGCAGCTCTTCACTTTAATGCCTCAAACAAGTGTAGGGATTGGTTCATGGGGTCAGCAGCCAGACCTTTTGTTGAAGGCAAACACATGAAAAAGCCATAGGAGAGCCCAGCAGCTGTCACTATGGGGGGTGATCTGTGAGGCAGAACAGCATGTTCTTCCTCAGCATTCCCACTGCTCTCTGACTGCATGCCCCCTCTGTCAGCACACCAGAGGCTCACCCTCAGTAAGGTATCCTCCATGTTCCTTAGAAGCCTTACAGGAGTCTCCACATGTCAGGGTATAGCAAGAACAGGCTAGGCCACTAAGGGAATCTCACAGCAAGAAGAGGGGCCTCACCAGCCCAGACCCCAGCTCCACAGTGTCCAAGAAGAGAAGATCCAGCAGTGATCAAGTTCAGCCAGGAGTCTAGATCATAAGGCCATCTCCTAGCCATAAAGCAGGTCTGACATCAAGCAAGAAACCAGTCCACAGGTCAGCAGTAGGATCAGGTCCAGTAATTGCCAAGCTAGCCCATAGTGATGGACAAGGTCAAGCCAGAAAGTCAGTCTAGGGGTTGAGATCCAGACCAAGAAACTCCACAAGCACAGGCAGGACCAAAGACCAGAACCCCTCCAACAGAGCTCAAACAAGGAGGGAAGGGTGTGGGTGGCAACCCAAGGTGAAGCTGTTTAGGGCTATTAAGGCTTGTTAATGCCCTACGGGGCCTTAACTACATGTACTTGAGAACAACAGCAAATTGCAGTTCCTTCCATAGGGCGTATTAGCACAGAGTGAGGGATGATTGTAGTGTTGCAATTGGTTTCTATTCCCTCTCTCAGCTGGTTGATCTCCTTCCTCACCCAACCCCAACAAAGACATACCCAATTAAGGCCTTGTGTATGACATGAGAAGATGCAACAAAAGAACTGCTTTATTTCTTTGAGCTCCAGTGCATCATTTTGAAGACTTTACGCTTCTGATCCCCTTTACGCTTCTGATCCCCTTCTGTTAGACTTTGGAAAACTAAGTACATAAATACAACCCCCAGCAATGAACATAGCATGCTGAATCAGAAGTTCATAGTAGCACCTGCAGCCTTTATTTCCCATTGATTTCATCCTACAAGGAGTTTAGGTATTGACTTTCCATTCAGATCTGAGTAGAAATCCAAGACAGGAAATTTTCCCTGTTCTTCTAAAACAGCAACAGAGCCACTCATCAGCATCATCTTGTGTTACCACTTCTTTTGAACTTACTAAGCACTGACTCACAGTGCTCAATGCTTTGAGTCAGGCACCTAAACCAGATGATGGCACTAATACTTGACCCTTCTCTAGGAGGTCTATACCTTGGATGCTATTTCATCTTGTTCCCTGTGTGCTGTGATGTTCAAACCATGACACACATCACCTTATTACCTTTGAGAGGTAGTAAGGAAGAAGAAAGGTGGAGAAATAGAAGATAACTACCTGATGTCAAAGCTGGAGGAGGGACTAGAGTGGGAGTTTACTGTGGAAACTTGGAAAACTGTTTGATATTTGTTCTGAATTATTGCAGAATTTGTTCTGTCTATATTAAAATTGTATAAGCAACAAGGATAATAAATCAGCTATAGAAAATAGAAAACCTCTGTCTACTCGTGACAGAACTGGTGATCTTTGAGGTAACTTTTCTCCCAGCAGATGCTACGATATTTTGCTTGGAGCTTAACAAAGAAAAAACTGTCATTTCTGTGAAAGAGAAAGATGTGGAGGAAACAAGTAAAAAGCAATAGAAGTGTTCCAAATATATTTATAAACTACTGAAGAATTTCTGCAACAGGAGACATGAATTGAGCAGATGAACACTTGACAGTCATACTTTCCTGAGAAAATTTGTATGATACTTTGGTTTTGGTCGGTAGCCCTCCAGCTGAGTTTTCCCCTTTGGATTTTTTCACCTTTACTCAACCTAATCAGTCTTGAAAGGGTTTGGCTGTCTGTCTTCACTGTAATTACTACTTTCAAGAAAAATTAAAACAATTGTGCAGTCATTAGTGTAATGGTAAATTTTGCCCCTTTCTGCAGCTTACATGCCTAAAGTCCTCAAAGTATAAGAGTTCATGGAGCACTAAATGGAAGTAATATCATCTTAAACTTTATCTCCCAGATGCGAGTGATGTTTCACCATATATCTCATACTTTTTATCTCATAGGAAGAAGATATGCTAATGCAACATATGCCATTGCAAAAAAATCTTTTTAAGGAGAAACCCTTGTGCCATTATATCACTTAAAGTAATGATTAATCCTTCATCGGGATTTTTAGTCTATCCCAACACAGGTAAAGCTTTCAGTTCGCTGTTTACTCTGTTCTAGATTACAGAATCGCAAAATCACAGAATCATAGAATCACAGAATGCTAGGGGTTGGAGGGGACCTTCGGTGATCATCCAGTCCAACCCCCCAGCCAAAGCAGATTCACCTAAAGCAGGTTGGACAGAAATGCAACCAGGCGGGTTTGGAATATCTCTGGAGAAGGAGACTCCACAACCCCTCTGGGCAGCCTGTTCTAAGTGCTCTGGCACCCTCAGAGTAAAGAAGTTTTTCCTCATGTTGAGATGAAATTTCCTACATTTCCTACATTCTGGTTTGCGCTCATTCATTGCCCCTTGTCCTGTTGCTGAACACCACTGAAAAGAGTCTGGCCCCATCCTCTTGACACTGACCTTGAGATATTTATAAGCATTGATAAGATCCCTTCTCAATCATCTCTTCTCCAGGCTAAACAGACCCAGCTCTCTCAGCCTTTCCTCATAAGAAGATTGCTCCATTGCTTGTAGAAAGGAATTACATGTTACACACAGATACATGAATAATCAAGTGGTGAAAAATATCCTGCCCTGCCTTTCAGTAGTCCCATTTTTTCTACCCCATTGTCGCTATAGTCTTCGATTTTTATTTTATTTTTCCCCTGTGCAGGTTCCTTGCATATTTTTGTGGAAATCAACTGGCCAATATTAGCAATTAGCATAGTGAGGCAGAGGCTAATTGCACTGATTAGTTGCTGAATGGCCAAGAAGGGAGGTTAAGAGACCAAGGGCAATTAAAAAAGGACAGATAGAAAGAGGTCTCTCAAGGTAATAAAAGAGAGGAAATACATATGCATGCAGTGTAGCTGATGGTTGAAGCCAGATGCTCAGTCTCATATTTGGATTTCAGGTCCCAGGTTTGGGGACTTCTGCCTGTTTTACAAAATCTGCTGGTAACATGACACTTCCTCATCTATTTAAGGGAGAAAAACTAATGTGTTTGTCATGAGTACAACAGTGAAGCTGACCAGCTAGGAGTTACCGCTTCTTACGCTGTAAAAAATCCCATTCAGTAGTCAGGAAAAAGGCTATGAGGCTGTGGGGAGATTAGGCTTTGGTATGGCTCTCAGCGAGGGCCCGTGTATTGTAAGGCCACTCTAAGCAATGCAAGGACAGTTTTGGCCCATGCTTGGAGAAGAAACAAATATCTTCCTGAATTATAGGAATGATTTAATTCACCACTCTTTCTCTACATGCAAGCAAAGGGTACCAATCAAAAATAGGACAGCAAGAAGAGAAATTATAATAGCTGGTTGTCAAAAATAAATTTGTCATATTTTTCAGTTAACTCAGGAAAACGAGGCTAACTTGAGAAGGCTGTTACTACTCAAAAAAGTGAAATAGTTCAGAGACAAGTTTTAAAACAAACAGAAGGTGAAAATCCAGATAAGTTTGTGGTGGATTTAAGGTTAAATAGCTAATCTTGCAATTGCAGTTAGCAATCACGGTAATTGAGCTCGTGATAAGAGACCAGATGGTGATTACAACTGGGAGAGAACATCCAAAGAAACTGATTACTAGAAGCTTGGGATTAACTTATAACTTTAAAAAGATAATAATAATAAATAAAAAAAAATAAAAAGAGCAGATCTCAAAGGCATTTATTTACTTCAAATTGATGCTAGGGAATGTCCAGTGTTTGATGCTAAAGCCACTACAGAGAATGTAAAAATTACAGAAACAGAACAGCATGAATGACTTAAAGTAAGAATTCAGAAACTTAGCACCAAGAACTCCACACAGTACTCTCAAATAGTAAATCTGAAGTCCCATAAGCCTAGGAACATATAAATAAGTTTCCCACAAATGCTTTCAAGCAAGGAAATGTCACAGTCCTCCTAAAATGACAAGGTCAGACCCAGAGACCACTGATTTACATCTCACAGGTTGAATAGCAGACCTATGGTCAAGTGTAGAAAGTGACCGGGACTCTGTCCATATGTGTAAAATTTTAAGTCATTACACAAAGCCCATTGAAACAACTATAAACAACTTAATGACTTTGTTAAAATAGGTTCGACAAACTGTCTATGTGCCTAAAAGAGGAAGATGAATTTTTCCATCTGCAATGTATGACTTATAAGTCATGCAAAACTGAAAATTATTCAATAGTTGAAGGCACAGACACTTCACTATTGACAAAAAATTAAGGAGCTGAGTTTAAACCTACAGTGCAAACAAGTCATTGGCCACTTCTTGCAGCTCAGTTTCAAAAGGAGTGTGAACTGTCAGGTCATCTTCCAAAGCTGAAGCTATCTACAGAAAAAAATTATCAATATTATCATCTTATTCTAATCAAAAAATCAAACTGAAATAATGAAGACGCTGACATGCTGACCTTTCAGAAAAGAGAGACATGGAGAAAAGTGTTTTTAAACGTCATCCAAGTGAGTTCTTCATGGCATCAGGGGAATAACTGATGTCCTAGAGCAATGCAGACACATGTATGTGATGCTTGAAAAATAGGAAAACAAGTGATCTAGACAATAATTCTAATTTTCAGTTCAGCCCCTCTATAAACAAAGAGTTGCTTGTCAAATCCTGTTTTCATTAGACCCAGTAGTGGGATTCATATAATTTAATTTTAGCTATCTGGAAGTGAGTACTTGGTCTAAGCTAGTTATTTAGGTTCCTTCTCCAGTAAGTGAAGAAAATGAGGTACTTTGAGAGGATTCATCATTTTCATGTCATTCTAGGATAGTTATCTAAGACAGTATTAATTGCTTCCTGGAGCAGTTGATCTTCTTTTTGTCTCTATTGACTACAGACAGAGGATAAACATTTACCTTTGATGAGATGCTTCATTTTTAGGTGGCTAAAATTAGATAGGAAAACTTCCACTTGCTATGCCTTGGATAGTTATCTCTGATCATGGGCCACAGTTTGAGGGGCAGGAGTTTGAGCAGTTTACAGTGCAGTGTAAGTCGAAAGATAGCACCTTTGTCTCCTTCCCCCTACCACTCCAGTTATCTTGCAGTGCATAGCAAATCACATTAAAATATGGAAGAACCCATTAAAAAGGAACTACAGATTCAGATTCTCATCTCTGCTTAGCACTACTGAATTGCAGGATGGCACTAAAGAGCATGGATTGACATGTACTGTCTTGGGCCGGCTTCTGTTAAACAGGGAATTGTGAATGGGAGCTCTCTGAGGAGGACAAGATGATGAACCAAGAGATCAGTGTGGTCATAACTAAGGACGACACAGGTAGCAGCAGCTGTAAGAGGTTGCCACTCCAGCAAGACCAAAATGAATAGGTGAAACTTTCAATAAATAACACAATAAAGTACAATGGTGCGATTGCAAAATGGAGATAAATGGAGTAAATGGAGTAAAACGGAGATAAAGAGAACAGAGTCAGTCTACTTACACAAGGGGCTGCCTAAAACTGGATGTTGAGCTCCCAGGATAGGACAGAACTAGAATAAATGGGCTTACAACCTCACAAATGATGATACACTGACTCAGGAGAGATTTCCAGGTTCCTGTTATAGCCCTGGGTCTTTAAGAGCTTAACTGGATGGCATTAATAATCGGGTGTGTTTATATTAAGGGGAACTGTTACTTGATGTGATTTTTAATATTAGCTGCAGAAAGAGGAAAGGGAAAGGAGGGAACAGTGCCTATTAGATTCTCTAGAAAGACACAGCTGCCATGTTGCACAGACATTGCAACCTACCAGGCGTTGCTGACCAGGGCCGGTTTGAGTGAGGCAGGGCTCTGTAGGCTCTTTGGTTCTAAGTAGTTGCTAAACAACAGGTGCAAGCTTTCATTTACATACAGCTGCATAGGAAAGTCACCAGTTGTGAACACCAGCAAAATTCAAATGGGTGAATCGTTGCTATCGTAAGTTTTATTGTCCCCTCACCAGCACTTTCCCTGATGACTTTACTCGTGTAAAAAAAGTTACTCTATCCTCAGGAGTCTTGTAGAGTTGAAGGACATTTTAAAAATAACTCACTCAGAAGGCAGACCTTTAGCCTCTAACATTGCTTTATTAAATCACAAAACACGATATATTCAGATAACATTAAGGTTCTGACCCTGGATACACAAAAGTAAGGAAATTCAGAGGAAAGCTTGAACCTTTCTCTGTATCTAACATCAGACTTTTGCCTACTGTTTGCATTAAGGGCTTGTGGCACCTACTGTAGCTACGAAAGATGTCCTGGTGGTTTGGTGACCCTTTCAATTTGTAGGTACAATAGATTAAGGATACAACTTTAAACTGGACATGAATTATCTTTTCCTTTAGGGTTGAATTCAGAACTTTAGCCAAGTTTGGAGACTTTGTGAGTTCAAATGTTCCTCTGTTTTAAAGGTATCAAGACAAAGCGAAGAAAGACCCCTTATCGACAGCATGCTGTGGTGGTTAATGCAGAAATACTAAGTCTTTGCCACCAAACTGTGTGAAGATTGAAAAAGTCTCCTCTTGGTTGAGAATCAGCAGGAGATATTTCTGGACAGAAGAAGAGATTTTTTTCTTCTTTCTTTAAAAAGCATTCCAAAACTAAGGTTCAATATAAAATTGTGATTTAATCAAGCACTCCATCATTCTCTAACTAGCTAAATGGAGAAACTCACAATTAGATATATTTTCCTTCCCAAAACTTTACTGAGAGAGTTATGAAGGGGTTAATTCCCTAATTAAAAAATAAGTAAAAATGCATTAATAATTATTCTCCCTCAAGTAAAACTGTAATGCCAAATGCTATCTCCGAGTATGACATTGCAGTGCATTCATAATTTCCTTTGCAAAAGTATGGATATGCTAACAGAAATGTAAAATAATTAAAAAACCCTGAACATGTATTTTCTCAAATAAAAAACAATGCAGAGAGAGTAACATAGGCTAGCAAATAATTCTCTTACAGTCAGGTAGTTTCACATGTGGGAGAACAGTGAAGCCTTCATTACTTTGGATGTGTATTCCCAGTACCATCATCTTCCTTACCCTCTGATTCCCTCCACCACAAGTACCTCTGTTTCTCTCAGTCCTCGAGCACTCCCTGAGCTCCCACCATGCTGCTCTCAGCTCTGCCGTATCCCTGCCCTTCCCCATGGGTCTCCCCAGGGAGAGAACACAGGTGGATGAGTGCACACATGTCCCACGTGAACTTCATGGTCCGCTTGCTGGCCAGGGAACCCAAGGGTCCCACAGGCTCTGTGTGATCCCTAGATCACACATCTTGTGGGCTTTTGCCGTTTCCACCTGTTTGGCAAATGCAACTGAATTTAAGCTAGAGGTGACAGCTTGAGAGTGGGAGGATGGCTGGCTGACGTACTCACAGACGGTAATGCACTGATCTTCACTGCCTTAGAAAACCAGATGTTTAAGAAGGCTTCTGAAAGAGGAAATTATCCCCTAACATCAGCTCCTCACTACTTAACTCTGCATTACTTAATTCCATGTTACTTACTTAGCCATGTGAGTCCTTGGCAGGTTTAAGCTTCCCTCTCAAAGTACTTTCACATCTGGGGGCCTTCCATCCCTCCCAGCCCTGCCCCTGTCCCACACTCCCATGTGTGATACACTGCAAAACCCAGGTGAAGAAGGTACTTTACTTTCCAACTGGACCCCTTAGGGTGAGCCAGGGGAAAGCTGCCCTGAGCCACAGACCACACCGGTGGGGACATAGGGGAAACACCACTCAGTGACGAGTTTCACGCCTTTAAAAGGTGCTATTTTTATCCTTATTCGCTTCCTAACTGATGCTATTCTCGTTAGTTCCACATGATAATTAGTTTGTAATTGCATTGTTGCTTACAAATACTAGACAGGTGCCATAGATTTTGTTCTAATTTTTTAACACAGGGTAATACATTAAAATGAAATGAAAGAAAAAAGAAAAAGAAAACTTTAGGCATGATGCATAAAGATAAGAGAAATATAAATTGCATTTTCAGCCTAATAACTTTGTTGGTTTCCTAATAACTACAACAGGGAATGCTAGGATTGTATTTGTACATTTAATTTAGACTCTTCCATGCAGGTACTTCAAGATTTCAATTTTATGCTGTGTATCATCTAAGGTCTGTCTGGGATATTCGGAAATGTGTTTCTAATTGCTTTCTTCATGCAAAAGAGATGCCATAGATTACCAACAGCAGACCTTTTAATCATCAATCTAAGTGCAGCTAGTCTTCTGCATACAATATTTATAAGTGTTTATATACCTCTGGCTAATGCTTACAATCAATGACTGCCTGACGAGGCATGCTAGAGAGTTATCAAATGTCCAGATCTTTCCAGGAGACTTAGTCTGTAGTTGACCTTTATTACAAATCATATTTGTGATAAAAAAAATATTTTTAGAGGAAATTATTTTATTAAAATATTTACTTTCATGGGGAACTGAAAAACTGACCAACTGCATATTTCTTGGAGACCTGGGGGATCTTTTATTGCTGCCTGTCTGATCTTTCAAATCATCATCAACTACTTAATGAGCAAATATGATCTTTTCTTGTCTTCGCAGTTTCAGAAGGCATCACCATGCAATGGGCCTTACGTGAGCTATGAGGTGTGTTAGCGTGGGGGTGTGTAATCCAATTACTATATTAGTTTAATTTTGTCTCTTCATAACCTATGAGACCAAGTAGTAGTCTAATCAATATACAAATAAAGTCTATTCACATTTTACATATTTCTGGTTGTTGGAAAAAAAAAAATTTACATTCTAAAGGGTGCATTCATCAACTGCTGGTCAAACAACATCTAAGCATTCACTATTTCCTCTCATAGTCAAGTTCAAAAAATTGTTGTAATTCAGCAATGAGAACTACAGAGGCCTCTTTCATTTCCATTGAGCTCTGATGTTGAGAAACAGAGCCGGTCATATTATTTCTTTCTTTCTTTTCTTTTTGTTCCAAATAAACTATGTGATGACATGCCTCTTTTTTTTTTTTTTTTTTTTTACTCCCAGCTGGCAAATCATTTGGGAACCAGTCCAAATTGTGTGACTGTATATTTTATTTACAGGCATTTTCACAAACTTTTTCCAGTCTTTGAAACATTTGCAACCTCTTTGCCTTGAATATGTGGTTTTTGGTGTTAGTGTGCTACTGGTCACATGACAGATACGGGAGGACAAACACTGAATCCCTCCACAAGTAATTTTGCTTGCAAGAAGGGCAATTCCCCAGACATTTCCATGAAACAAACCTGGGTGGAGAGTCATAAAATTGTGGGGGCAAGAAATCCAAAACACAACTGTTTGGAATTATCCATAAAATCTTTGATATCTGACCTCACTTCTTTTTTCTTCCTAGGAGTTGTTCCTCTTGCCACCACTTTTAAGCAGAAGTACCAAGACCATCACCTCCCAGAGCCCTGCCATTCCGCTGGACTCCTGTGCTAGGGCAGCACGGGGCTCTGCTCTTGGCACAGCAGCAGCATTGCTTCAGGGAGCATCCAGTCTCACAGGTATTGTGAGTGCAGTGTTTGTCTGCACTCCTACCAGTAAAACAGCTTAGAGCTGTGAAGCTGGCAATGGGCAGCTGTGGACTTCTTGTGAAGAAAAGGAGGGAAATATTCCTGGAGGTCACCAAGCTACAGCCGACACCTTTGAAACACCATGCGATATGCTAAGTTTCCGTGGCAGATGAGAAAATTTCATGTCAATGGCACTTGTGGCTCAATTCACCCTAAGCTCTGATGGCTTTCTGCTGCCAGAAGAATGAGTTTTAGGATTTTTAACTTTTTCCTCAGGTCTACCTTAGAAAAAGTCGGTAGGGACTTCACTGAATTGATCCCCTCTGACTTCTACTGTCCAGTGACAGCAAAATTGTAATTACACAAAAAGAGGCTAATGTTCAGCAGCAAGCTGTGCTTCAGTTGTGCAGTTCCTTTTGAAATTTCCCAAGGTAACTATGGCAGTAGTAGGTAAAATTATTTTTCAAGCATAAGCAGAAAGCTCCTGAGGAAGAAATATGCTGTAGAATCATGAGAGGAAATACAGCACATTTTATTGAGGACACTGTCCCTCTACTCGCATTGCACAGACACAGTGGCCCCTCTCAAAGGAAAGGTGACCAATGTTTTTAAATATTCTGCTCCCTCACATCCATATTTTAGGAGATTTACAAGAATTCAGAGTCTTACTACTGAAGAACTGATGCTTGGAAAGCAGCGATACATTTCTCCAGGATAGTATGTATTTGTGTGCTCCAAGGTAATGTACATCCAAGGCCAGGCACATCCCCCTCATAGCCCCAAAAGTAACACTGAGCTGTGCAACTGAAACCACTCAGAAAGATGCTCCATGTGCACAAACACGCACCAGGCAGACACCTGCGCTTTTAAGCTCCTAATTAAACACAATATTAAGCACATACTTGACGTTAAACTTTTAAGCACTGGAATGAAGAGTGTTACCCATCTGCTTAAAGTAAAGCAACCACCAGGGACTGGGCGCTGTGGCAGGGGTGTCCCTTACCAGCCCACCACTGGTCCTCCATTGGGGCCTCAGAGTGGGACCCCATGGCAGACCCTGGACTGCAGGGAACGGAGCCTCAGCGTGTCCATCCCCAGTGGTCAGGGGTGCTTCATGCTTCACCTACTCACATGCTGGGGACATACGTAACAGCTTACTTTTCTTCTTTCCTGCCTGAGCACACCTGACCTTTGTCTGCGGCTGCGTTGTGAAGTCCTCACACTTCCCAGGGAAAATGTTGTCACAGCCTCCTTCCTCGTCAGCGTTAAAGCTGTTGACAGATCAACTGGACGCAGGCTGGCAACTGATACACCTAACCTATTGCACAAGCAGTGCTTTGCATCCACGGTGATGCCATGAACTTGGCAACACATATAACACACATACGGGAATCTACTTCGGTATTAAGCTGCCACTTTGCCTGCACAATATGGGTCACAGCTTTGCCCTTGTATGTGTTTCAAGATATGTGTGTTAAAATAGCCTGTGACACATACTGTGACATATAGCTAATGTAATGTCAACTCTTTTAGGACTTCTTCCATTTTTCAAACACCAAAAGGAAACATCATGTATCCGTTTTCCTAGGCACACTGAACACCTTCAGATTTAGAATCATAGAATCACAGGATGCTTTCAGTTGGAAGGGACCTTAAAGACCATCCAGTTCCAACCCCCCTGCCATGGGCAGGGACACCTTCCACTAGACTAGGTTGCTCAAAGCCTCATCCAGCCTGGCCTTGAAGATAGCCAGGGATGGGGTTTTTAGTTAATATTTTGGAGGAAGGGGAAAGTAATACCTCAAAAAGCATCAAAACCAAACCAAAAACCTACACTTTACCCCACTCTCAACCTTGTCTTAATATGTTTTCAATGACCATCAAAATATCAAAGCACCATTCTTTTGTTCAGTGGTTTACGTATAATTCCCTCTTATGAACATGTGTTCAGCTGTTTTTGCTGAAGGGAGCATCAGGACCTTCCAGAAGAACAAGCATCTTGCCCCCAGCTCCTCTAAATGCATTCCTTGGCAACTAGTTTCATTTCTTTCAGCTTCAGCATCTTCTACTGTGTTCACCAGCAAAATCTGTGCATACACAGACTGAGCTAAATGACAAAGCCTTTTCCACCAAGATACTCTTTTTTTCAGTATATATACATTTGTTCAGCTTTGTTGTCAGGGACCTATCCACTCTAATGGAATACAATTATGCCCATAACATTATTTTTGTAGTATTTTAGGAGTACCATTTAGCACAAACCTGCTATCTTTTTCCCACATGCACGCTATTTACAGTTCAGCCGACCATTTCAACGCTCACTTCAGATTTCATCTCTAGAATTAGAAAGACAGAATATTAATCACTAAACTATTTTTGCTTGAACATGATCTAACATATTTTACCAAAAAGAAGGAATTTTCTAATGGTCCTTGAGCAATTAGATCCATTAGGTATGTGGCTTCCTTAAAGGCAATAGCTAGCCTAATAGGATGGCCATATACAATATTTTATTCACATGACATTTTGGATTTTAGCGCAGTTAGCATTTATGAGAAGGAGCCATTGCTTAGTGAATCTTTTAAAATGATCCAAACAGACTATTTATCATCTCCAGAAGTCTCTAACTGGCTGTTTATGTTTCACTTAGACTTAAGTAAGGTGACTGATTTCTGGCCACTGAGCAATTTTTAACATACCATTCAATAATACTTTCTCAAAAGCTATTACCGGTCCATGTGCATATAGAAAGATTGTCATCACTGTGCTGGCAAACATCCGAACATAAACATACTTTGAGAGAGAGATGTGCTAAAATTATGTTGAGGGACAGGTGAATGTTGGTTCAGGAAGACTGCCTTTTTTTGAGACTACTACCCATAAATTTTATGGGAGCTATGGGCAGGGACTATCCAGAGTGAAAACCAGGCTCTTTTAATTTAGTCTGTATGTTCCGAGGTAGTCATCAAGCTACTGCTGAAGTGCTTTTTCAATTAATTTTGATGGCAAGGTAGGATTGATACTAGCCTCGAGTTTCCCAGATGCACTGTACAGTCCTTATTAAATCAAAGATGTGACCTCGTCAATCTTAAGCCTGCTGAGAAAGAGCTTGTACTGAGAGGTAAGTCACCAAACTGTGCTAGAGGGACAGAGGTTCTGCCTAATGTGCTAAGATGACCCAAAAGAGAAAAGAGGGATGGAGGAAATCCTGTCATTTGTGGGTTAGAGAAGAAGAAAAGAGATCTTGGTTATCTGTGGCTAAAACTCAGAAGCCCCAGTTTCTAGAAGATGCTTAAGTCTGCTTAGATCTTTAGAATATTGGGTAAAACTCTACAGTGCAAAACAAAGTATAAATGCCTAAAGAATGAATTAATGTGAAGTGGTACATTCCCAGCTACATCTGAGGATTCACTTCAGCTGATATAAAGAATGACACCCTCACTGATACTCAGAGATATTCCTGTTTAATTCAGTGGTACTGCATTAGCTGGTACCCACCAAAGATGTGTCCTCAAAGATTAGCTTTCAAAAAAGTTGCAATTGCAAGCATTTTTCTAAAACCCTAACATTCTTGAACTGCTTAACTTGGGAGGCAAACTGGTACTGAATATTAAGCTTCCGCCATTCAGTTTGTCTATGGTGCTGAAGCATATGACTGAGCACAATGAGCTCTCCAAAGCCAGCTCCCTATATTTCCTCTATATACCAGGTTACATAACAGAAATTTTGACTTTGCAACCTGCACTCCTGCAGTGTTATAAACACTGAGTGTCAAACCCAGTGTCTTCAGCACCAAAAATCATGAATTTCCACCTTGAAGGTTCAGAATAATCTTCTTTTAGTTGCAACTAGGCAATAGACTCTTCCTGACAGTGAATTAGCTGTTGCAGAAAGACTTCATTACATGTGCAAGAAACTGCATTTACATTTTGACCCATTTTAAAGATGGCTGAGAGGGAGTGACAAGTCAGTCAGAAATCCTAATATTTTGGCAGAGTTCATTCCAGACTCCTAACAGGAAGAAAAATAATAGTCTAGATTTAAATATAGTAACTTATTCTTATGTTTTATTTATGACAATCATTTAATTATCAGGTTTTCTCCTCTGCTCCACTCCCCTCTTCTCCTGAAAAGTTCTGGCTATACTGCACGGTTCAAGGAGCAAACATACCCTCCAGAGAAAAGCAGAATGGGCACTGGGCTTTCTGCTCAGAGTGGACATGGCAGTAGTTTTAGTTCAGCTTAGGAAAGCAGCTTTGAAATTACTTTCCTAATGTTTTCCCTTCCTGTACCTGCGTTCACACTGCAGAGGCCTCTGGGCTGCAAATTGGATTTGGCCTTTGGTCAAATCAGAAGATGCAGCCCTGAGGTGCATGGTCTAGCTACAAATGAGCATTGGGTCAAGAGGCAGCCTGGAGCTAGCCTGAGGTTAAAGCTGCCAACACGCATGTACTGCAGCCCTTGGGTACCCAGGACCAGCTCTCTGACTCTACAGATCTCCTACTGTTGCACCCCACTGTCCCATTTTCCACTCTTTGAAGACAGTGGGAAATTTGATCATCAGGGACCAACTGATTCTAGGGATTAAACTGCAGACAGAGAGTCATAAAATCCTGGAAAGCCACCTTCAAATCTTGAGGGGTCAAGCAAGACTGTGCCAGAGATCTGGCTGAGTTCTCTCTGACGGAGAGAATACCATGTCGCTGATCACTATGGCTTCAGCAGGGGACAGTGTTACCCGCTGTGTGCATCGCCCTTCACCTCTGACCTGGTTCTAACTGGCAAAGTACCTCCTTTCCACATCTGTGGTTGCATAGTTATTCCCAACTAGAACTTAATTTCTTCAAAGGTGCATCAGAGGTGTAGTGCAGAGAGAATTTGAAAGGGGTGCCAAGGGACTCTAAAAAGATCACTGCAGCACCTCTGCTTCATGCAAGACTCTAGACCACTGGCAAACTCATAAACACTCCTCTGCAGCTCACTTCTCTTTTTGGGGTATTCATATTCCTGTCTACTGCACTACCAACGCAAAATTAAAAGCTTCCATCTTGTCCCTGATAGAAAAGTAAAGTAAGTCCCCAGAATATCATCACTCCTACCTTTTTTTGAGCATCTTCCAGATGCTTCCTCAAAGCCATACTGGTTGGGAATCACGGGAGCACAGAGTCCTACTAGGACTCCTTATTATTCAGCAATATTCTTAGGGATCCACTAATTAATTTCTCAAGGAGATCATAGAATCACAGAATGGTTTGGATTGGAAGGGACCTTAAAGATCATCTAGTTCCAACCCCCCTGCCATAGGCAGGGACCCCTTCCACTAGACCAGGTTGCTCCAAGCCACATCCAGCCTGGCCTTGAACACTTCCAGGGATGGGGCATCCACAACATCTCTGGGCAACCTGTACCAGTGCTTCACCACCCCCTCCGCGAAGAATTTCATCCTGATATCCAATCTAACCCTCCCCGATTTCAATTTAAACCCGTTACCCCTTGTCCTGTCACTACAGGCCCTTGTAAAAAGTCCCCCCCAGCTTCCTTGTAGCCCCTTCAGGTACTGGAAGGTGCTATAAGGTCTCCCTGGAGCCTTCTCTTCTCCAGGCTGAACAAGCCCAACTCTCTCAGCCTGTCCCCATAGCAGAGGTGCTCCAGCCCTCTGATCATCTTTTTGGCCTCCTCTGGACTTGCTCCAACTGGTCTATACCCTTCTGATGCTGTGGGTTCCACAACATAGATAGGAGATAGGAGAGAAAACAGGAAACCTGTTTCCCAGGAGCATATGGAGCAAATCTATCTTGCTGGCACACACACCACTTTTGCAGTCTAATTCAACACAGACTTAGAAGACAACTGGACCAACAGTGAAATTAAGAATGTTGCATTCAGACTAGTCTGTCGCATAACCCTGGTATGCATAGCAGAGCCTCCCATTTCAAAGATAAATCATAACTTGGACACATACAAATCTTCATTTCATCACATCTTCTAAGGCAGATAAACTGAATTCTGTATCAATCACCATGTTCTGATCTTCTAAGCCTTTCATCGTTTTAACACAGCCCTGAAGTAATGGTGCCAAATACTGCAATTTACAATATAGCAAAGCTGGGTAGTTTGGAGGTTCTTTTTGTATAATACTGATTTATATGTAAGTTTTGATCTTAAATTACAAGGTGTTGGGGATATTTTGTAACTACAAAGGGGTGAAGAAAGTGTCTTAATAAGTGCTTTATTTACAGAGAGGTACTGCGTGCAACCCACAGTTACTCTTATCAATGTGAATCCCTGAATGTGAAGTGCTTGGTACTTTGCAGGCTGTATCCTTCACTGAATGAAGGACAGGGAGGCATTCAGTTCCTAGGTCACCACTTGCAAGGCAGAGCAGAGCCACTTTGTTGTGTGTTTTTTGATGGCAAAGGCAGGCTTTAGTCACCAGCTGAGCTGGAAGCACTCCCCTTCCCTAGTTCTCTTTGCAAGTTTTCCATACTCTGAGGTTCATGATATAATTGACTTTAAAAAGACAAATATTCACAACTATTGTCTTCTGGAAAGGAGTGTCTTGTTTCTTGCCTCCACTATCTTAGCATGTTAGGCTGCCAATAAAGCCTGGAGAGGGCTGAGTGATTGCTGCAGTCTCCCGTTTAGGCAGGAGCACACATCTCAGCAGGATGTTCCACTGAAAGCCACCTTCTTCCTGGAAAACCAGATGTTGACTCATTCCATGGGGGAGTAGTATCATGTCTCTTACTGTCTTGCTCAATTTAGAATGTTTGCAATCCTCTGCTTCTTACCACTGGGAATGTCTTAGATGGTATTTAATGGTTTGGGTTATTTAAATTGGATCTTAATCTTATTTATGTAGGTCTATTAGAATTATTGTTCTGGTTTTACACTTATTCTGAGTTACAGCCTGAAAATTAGGTTTCTCCCTCCCCATTTAATTCAGTCTGTTTTTCTTTTTCCTTAAAGGCTCCATCTCCTTCCAAGACCAAATACTTGACCTTTTTTTTTTTTTTAAATAAACACAGGACTACAAATGTGGCCCCTAACTCTAAAATCCTGCATTCTAATTGCATCACCATGTCCAGCCTCTCTCAGTTTCTCTCCCAGCACCACCTTTTGAAGAAACAATGCTGCTGTGTACAAAGCTGAAGTCTCTGGAGGGTCTATGGGGTGCTGTCTCATAACTGACACCGTGTCAGCCCTCTGCATTCATATGCATAGATATTTTTAAAGGACAAACTGGAAAAGGCCAGTAGTGAGGTCAAACAAAAGTAAGAAACAAAATACCTTGTTATCTTGAAAAGGGCTTGTGTGGTACAGTTATACCATTTCTTACTTGGCCACATAATGGTAAATTCCCCCTCAGGTAAAAACAAATTGAAAGGAAATGGAAAATAACCTATAATTTTTTTCTGTCCCCACACACACTGCACATTACCCAAAACACACAAAGCTAATGGAGTTTATAAAGTGAAGGACTTAATAAGAGGGAGGGCTTATAATAAGTTAATGATGATTTCAATCAAATAAATAACTACCTTTATACATACCCTTAACCAAAGTCACTCAAAAATATTAAGTTTAAATAAACACATTTCTAGTCTTTCTTATGTGTGCACACATCTGTGTGTTTTGGTGTTGTTTTTTGTTTGTTTGTTTGTTTTTTAGTTTTTATTCTTAGTGAAGGGGATAGCCCGTGTAGGCTGAAAAGCTGGATAAGGAGTAGCTCTGATCTCCAGCCAGAAGTAAATACATAATTTTAGCTGGGAATAAGTCAAGAAAGACACTCTGGTAGGTGACTGGGAAATACACAGACTTTCTCACTGGGATAGGAAAGACTCCGCTGGAAGGTGACTGTGGACTGTTTTGAAAGACAGCCTTTTCCCATTCAGGAGTCTGCTTACAGCACTGAAATACCTATTTCCATTAGCATCAGTTTATGGACCTAACTAAACATCCATGAATTTGTACATTTCCCTCCTGAGTCCATGCATACAATCTGCCTCCACAGTGTCCTGTTGCCAGAGATTCAGAAATCAATTCTCTGCAGTGTAAAAAGTAGTTTCTTGTATCTATTTTAAACCAATCTCTACCAGTTTTAATGGTTGGTTTTTGTTGGTTACTCCTCCCCGTACCTTTTCTATATCCACTATATCCTTCTTAAACTGGGGAGACCTGAATCACACAAAGTACTCAAAAGATGCATCAAGGTTTTATATAAGAGAAAACAATGCTGTCTGGTTTGCTCTCAGTACATTCCTAATGATGCCCAACATTGTGCTGACTTTTTGCCTGCCACCACATCCAAGCAGTGATTTTAAAGGACTGTCAAGGACAACTCCAAGATCTCTTTCCTGAGTTGTAACTACCAGTTAAATGTTCACGAGCATTTTAAAAGCACAATTTAGTTTATTTATCTCTAACTGCATCACCCTACACTTATCTACAGCAAAGGTCATCTGCCACTTTTTTACCCACTGAGTATTTTGGGCAACACTTTCTGGAGTTCCTCACTATCAGCACAGAATTCAACTAACCAAAAAAACTCTGGTATCATCTGCTGATCTGGAGATGTCACTCCTCGTTCTCCTGTCAGTCAGCTGAGGTCTGACCAGCCTGATTTGCCCTCCCTACTCTTTGCAATTTTGACAGTCTTTTTGGAGATGCGCTGGGGGCTTTATTAGTGCCATATCTGTGGATCTCTGGGTTCTAGTTTAAATATTCTTCTGTGCTTCTAATTAGCAGTGTCATCAGCCCAGCAACATCCCTTACAGAAGGCCATCCTCCACAGGGTCACAAATGGAAGTTTACATTGGCTTAGCTTGCCCCTAGGTTGGATAGTCAGGTAATTCCCCTTATGAAGACAGTTAACATCAAAGTGAGTTCTGGCCTAGCTGCAGTCCATCAGTCTAACTCACTTTCCAGGGACCAGTTCTACTTTTTTCCCCCACCTTTCTCAGCCAAAGCGCCATGAAAACTGTCCTACTTGCAGTCCTCTGTTCACTACAGTTCTGTGTATGCAAGTCTCACTTCCGTGGGTTGCTTTCATTTGTGCAAGAATTGCCAGTAAACATCAGCACGCGCTAAGGTGAGTGTATAAAGGACTTGAACCAGAAATGCACTCCTGCACCCTGCAACTCCTTGGTCATCTAGCAATACTTTTCAATAAATCTACCAAGCAATGTAAGACAGATGACTACAAAATATAGTGCCTGTATTTAGGAAGGGGTTAGCCTCTAGGAGAAAAGGAATGTGGATAACCACAGTCCTTGAATTCTGACTTCAGTGGTATGCAAAGCTTTAGAACAGCTTTTAAGGGAAAAGATAATTAAAGACATGGAGGTCAAATGAAAATGGCATAAAATACAGCATGGGCTTAACGAAAGTAGATTGCACCAGATTAACCTCATACATTTCTTTGACAAGATAACCTACATTCTAGACAAAGGACATGTGATTGATCCCATCTATCTTAACTTCAGTGAAGTCTATGATAACACGCAGGGGATTATTA
The DNA here is from genome assembly GCF_000690775.1 of Eurypyga helias. Lineage (NCBI taxonomy): Eukaryota > Metazoa > Chordata > Aves > Eurypygiformes > Eurypygidae > Eurypyga > Eurypyga helias. The sequence continues at coordinate 44,604 of NW_010250847.1, forward strand.
GTAAAACAGGAAGAGATGGGGATTAGCAGAGAAATTGTGAGGATGAAAAGCTGTCTCAAGCCAGACATGAAGTGTACTTTTTGAAAGGGAAGGTTTGTGGCTGAAAGGAGATTATAAACGAGGTTCCTCAAGAACCAGCTTTGACCCCACTTTATATAACTTTATAAAAGTCACTAATTATCAGGGAAGAAACACCAGAAAAACACTGCTGATAAAATAAAGTAACTTGCAAATGGAAAGTGTTTTCAGTGCATGGAAAAACTGGACTACAGCACACAAAGAAATGGATAACATTGAAGGTTAGGTTAATAAAATGGGAAGAAACCTGAAAGTACAAATGGAAGGATCACAGTCTTTGGGACTAACAGCAACAAGTTCCCTCTAGATTGAATGCTTCTCCCTTGGAAATGGCTAAGGAGAAGGACTTGTTTCCACTTGCTGATTTGTAGGAGGGCTATAAACCACTAATAGGAGGGTGTTGTGGAAAAAGCAAATGCTATCCTAGACTGCATAAACAAGAGCTGTTTTTGTAGAGGTGAGGAAGGATGCTTACTATTGGGAGAAATAAAATTTCAAATGGAAGAGGTACAAGGAATAATTACAAGGATAATCAAAGGAATGAAGAACCTATTTTTCACAAAAAGTCTAGAATAAACTTGAGATGGGAAGACTGAAAGGAGCATGATTGTTATACACTAATTTAGACTAAAATCAGAGTTCATCCAGGAATGAATGAGTACAAACTCTAAACTGGATTGCTTGGGCTTTAAAAGTAGAGACTCAAGAATTAGATAATTTTTTTGGTGGGAATAAGAGGGACAAGAAAACTGCTTTTAACATGCAGTCTTACATTGAAGGAGATCATGTGATATAGTGCTTACACTAGCCCAGGATGACACCCAATTAACTGTGAAACCTCCTTTCCAGTCCTGTACGTTACCTTTAACAGAAGCAGTAATCCAATCTGCCACTTAAAAAGAGCATTTAGAGGACAAATTTCTTCAGAGAAGCAGCTTATTCCTTGGAGGTTGGGTTTTATTTTTTAGTCAACAGAATTTAATCTGACAGACGATCTTTCCATTCAGGAAAGGCCAGTGACTTTCTGTTTGCAGTGACCACCCCTTACGTAACAGTGCAGAGGAGGGGAGGCAGTGCCAGCCCACGCAGGTCCACAGATGGCTGTGACCTGTTGCTCTCACACACCTTGGTACATGGACCCTTAAACATGCCAGGAATTAGAGAGTCTATGAGACCCACAGTGGGGATGGACAAAAAACTGTTTCTGGTAAGGGGTTTCCTCCTGGTTTACTTTCACAGCATCTCCATGCAGCTATCAAATGAAGGCTGTGAACTGTTGTGCTGTGGTAGATTCAATCCAGGTTGTGTAAATCATGGCAAGTGTGAAGACGTGGCAGCGTGGACTCCAGCAGGACTGCAGCAAGCCTGGAACTGACTGGGGTTACGTGTACTCCAGTTTGATCAACACCAGCAAAACGTGCTTCCCACGCTGCCATTTTTTATTTAGACATATCCTCCAAAGCTAATAATCCTTACTCTCCAGAGGATTCCACATCTAGAAATACAGTTTAATTTGTACTTGATGCTGTATGAAAGCAAGCAGGGAGCTGAGTGCTAGCCTCTCTGGGTTTCTGTATCCTAATATAGGCACATTTCATTACTTTTGTCCAATTTATTGGGCTCTTTCTCAGTCCACTGATGGTCTGTGTTATTCATGTACATGAAACCGGTAGGAGCGATACATTAGCCACAGACTGTTTACCATGCGCTGAGAGGAGATTGCCCAATTGAGGCAGCGCTCAAGTGCTTCCCAGTCAAAGCACCAGTGCAACTGTAGATGCAGAAAGAGGGAGGTTTTCCTACCCCTTTTCTAATCCTCTCTCAATTCTTTAATGACCCAAATGGTTATATAAACATAGAAAAGTGTTTCAGCAAATGTACTTTGGGGAGGTTTAACAGATCTGGGAAGTATTGTTCCACAGAAACTATCACCACTATTGACGTAGGTAGTCATAACTCAGCTGTGATCTGAAATTTGACAAAAAACACATGAAAAAGAAGAGCCACAAATGAAAATGGCTAAGCTCTCAGGATCAGGCCAGAATGTGAGAACTAATACAGCATCATTTCTTTTGCAGGATTAAATACTTGTGTGAGATGGCCCTGTTTGGCAGGATAACAAAATTCCATGATTTTCTAACCTCACATGGTGAAATTCCTCATATATTACCAAAACCCTACTCTTCCTTAACCCTGCATGTTACTCCAAAATAACCTTTAGCAGCTGCTTCCTGTAGGAAACAGAGGAGAGCAGGCTGTAGAAAACAGACATCTGCTATCTGCTTTTTAAATGACCTGTGAGAGCCCAGGCTTCCCCCATGTAGCCCCATTCCCATCAAAAAGAGCTAGTCCAAATCCACAGAACACTGCAGCTGCTTTGCACCACATCAGCAACACAAAATATCAGGCTGACTTTATCACCCAAGAAACTAACATAGCCTGCCATTTTCATGGTCAAAAAATGGAGACCAAAGTCAAAAATATTCCCTTTGTACAAGTCTCACAAGACAAATTGAAATTCATCACCCTTGAACTGGAATCCTAGAATTGCTTTGGCCCCAAAACCAAGCTCAAAACTAGCGTACAACCACTATGGATCAGTGCAATGCCATCTTGATCTCTCTTTAGTGCAAGGTGACAGCACTGACTGCCTTTTGGAGGCAAATTATCCACCAGGGCCTTCTTAACACCTGAATATAAATTTAGAGGCCAACTTGAACACACAGATCTGTGCACATTACTTTTACTTCTTTAGCTGCAAGCCTTGGAATCTTTCTGCCTTTGCTATACCATGGCAAATGGGGAACAGACGTCTTTGTACTAATGCTAGCATCCAGAAAACCAAGGTTGTAGACTCAGTTGTCAATGGGAACAGCAACAGTATTGTTTAGCTTCTAAATAATAGCATAGTGTGAATACAATTATCAGTAAGGTTATGTTTCCACAAATAGCAATTCTGGTTGTTTCTTTCTACACAAACATTATGCAGCACACAACCCTAATCTGACTGCCCAGAATGGTGCTTAGCTGTGAAATTTCTAGCAGATGACACCCAACTTTACTGTTCACGACCCTTCCTAATGACAGACAACAAAGACTTCCACACAGTGAAATTACTGTTAGTCGTATTTCAAAGTTGTACATTTCCAAAGGGCAAATCCTGAGGGTTTTTGTCCCTGCCCTATTATATTCCCAGCCTGGCTAGCTAGTCTCATGGGGTGACTTTTACAGCACTGGAAGTTGAAGTTACGTTCCTGCTGTGGACTGCCTCTGGAGAAGCTTTTCTTTGCACTGTTGAAGGAAAGACCCCTCCACTATGCTACTTGCACGAGATAATTCAAGTTGGCCAACTGGAATATCCTGCTGACTGCTACGTGCTTCTCCTTGTTCACTGTATTATATTTTTCCCATAGATCTTGAGAAGCCCGAGTTTTGATACAAAAATCCAAGTCATCTGAGCTGGTTCACACAGAGGACAACATCCTCACTCTTTGCACTTGGAGGCAGAGCAACTGCTTTCACTTGAATATTTAACCAAAACACATCAACATTTGTCCACCCTTTGCATAACCCCCTTCCTTGAATCCCTGCCTGCACAAGCAAAGAATTTTAGGGTCACAGGAACTCATGCTAGCAACTCCAGCAACAAATTGCACCGATGTGCAAATTATACTTCCCTAATGCTTCCTTACCACACCTCCAGCAAGCTATACCTTGCTCTTGAAGGTTATTTATGGATAAGATGATGCAAAGACCTACTATCCTCAGGTACAAGGTATGAGTCAGTTGACACTATTTCTTTCTTTTTTTTCAGAGGGAGGAAAAGTTCAGGAGGTGGCCATACCAGGAAAGGTGACATCTTCTGAAGGATATCCGGTTGCAGCCAAAGATTCCTCTGGTCAGCTAGGTGGTCAATGGAAAGGATTTCCCAAACTTACAGTTTCCCTCTGGTTAAGCAACCATAGCATACAATTCTAATGTCTGAAATTCCGTCTTAAAACCAGGAAAGACTTTTGACTTTGTGACTCTGGCTTGAGGGCTGCTGCATTGCTCTAATAGAAACCTTCTTCCCATTTCCATCTTATATTTATTCATGGCCCTCTTACACCTGTTTCCTCTTGCACCAGCATTGTCCTCTGCCTTAAATATCTCTTTTCTTTTGTAGACTTTACCGCCCTAATGTATTTATAGATAGCAATCATACCCCATTCTCAGCCTTCTCTGTTTGTCATAATAATGCTAGGCACTTATATAGCATTTTTTATGTCTGAAGTTCTGCACAGACATTATGAGTTTCTCCTCACCAAAAAGACAGGCAGATAAGCAATATGAGAGTTTTCACTTTTTCATTTTTGGCTCCCTGTGCCTGGTGTGTGATGAGATCATTCAGGCAGAAAGCTGAAGCTGTCACAGTACAGAGAAGCATCACATTACAGCCAGGAGAAGGGTCAGAATTCACAAGCACCAAATATCATCCCAGAAAACAGCCTGGACCAAGGTGTATTTCAGGTTAGGTTTGCTTTATTTGTATAAGTTTTCCCCTCCTCCTAAAAATATATGTTTCATAATAGTCCATAATCTGACCTATTAAAAGAATTGACATTTTAGTAGGAACAATGTTACTAAATTTGTTAGTTATAAATAAAAAAAAGTAAACTTACAGTACGTAGTCTTTTTGTATGACATTTCAATACTCTGGCTGCACTATTGCTCACCAATTTAAGAGTCACAGCTGAACAAGCTTTGTACTGAAATTCTTGAAGGATTGTACATTTAGAAATTTTAAAATGGGATGATAATGGACTCTTATCTCCAAAAGCAGTGGAATATATCTGGAGGTACTGAAAGAACATATATTAAAATATAATGAAGAAATGAGATATGTCTGATTGTTTCCAAGAAAATCTTGTAAATAGCTTAAAGTCTACATGAAAATCTAGCAGGATCTCTGGCTAGTTTTCAGATACATAGAGGGAACAAGTAAATCTTTAGTACTCAAAAGCTGAAAAAAAGAAAGCAAGGAATCCGATATTATACACACAACAGGTAAAAGCTGAGCTCCTCTTTTTCAGAAGTTATCCAATTCATGTAAATACAACCCAGAGAGTTTTCATTCAATAAGAGTCCACACAAAATCAAAGTCTCAGACATCAATTGCTCAGTAAAAGGGGATTTCAAATATCTGGGTATACTTGAATCTAATTAGGAAAAAAAACCCACAACCAAAGACAAATCAATGTACAAGAGTCTCTTTTCTAATGAAGTCCCATTTCACACTCTAGATGATTTCCAATAGGCAAGTTTCATTGCTTCCTCATGTCCACTGCTAAACTGCACAAAGTTAGTTATTTTAACAAAAATGCTAATGACCATTATTGTACATAAAATGTTTTCTCCTTTCTCTTTTTCCAGTGGATAAAAGTTGTTGGTGGAGGAGAGCTAAAAGGCCTAAATTGGAAAAGATACAGCATTTCTAAGATAAATTATAGCGTAGTTTTAAAAGCAAAGAAGACTTGACAGATTATTGTCTCCCTTGAGATTTGTATCTCTTCCTGAACCCCACCAAGGCAGCAACGTGCCAGCCCAGGTGAGCCCAAAATAACTGCTAAATGCCAAAATATGATAATTGCTTTTAAATCTATCTGAGCTTCAAGAGCAAGCACATGGCTGAAATAGGTGTCTCCCTCCTGGCTTTATTCATTTGTCCTTAGAGTGCCCCAGCACACCCAACTCTACAGAAAAAGAGTAGACTCTTTAAACTCTACACCCAACCACAGAAAAAGCAACCCAAATGCCAAGGCAATGACTGCACCTACAGCATCTTGTTGTTCTCACCAGGGAGTGCCAGAGAAGGTGTTACAAATCAGCGATTAGCTAAATATATGTTGTAACAGCAGACTCTCATGTGAACCCAACCAAGAAAATCTGCAAGGCAGGTCAAAAAGTAAATCCTGTTGTCAAGAGAAGAACCTTTCAGACTGGAGGCAGAAAAACTTCTTTACTGACCAGTCATCAAACCAACAAAAGGCAACATAATATAGACTGTTAAATGATAAGGATATTGTCAAAAAACAAATAGTAGAAAAGTCTTGTATGATTCAAACCAACTTAAATTAAAGGTGAGACAACCCTGGCTCATAATTACAGTCTATTTATTTTGAGCAGGTCAGCTTTAAGACAGTGAATATGCTTACAAGAAAGAGATGAAGATTGACCAGTAAAGAAAGTCACTTCTTAACTTTACACTTAGATAACAGTAATCAAGATGTTGCTATAAAAGTGGAAGAATGAATTTACTGCAGTCCTGCAACTTTGTCCTCATTCCAAGACCATTCAGCATTTTCATTAATGATGCAGATGATGGAGTACAGCATAGGCTTATTAAGTTTATAGACACCAACTAAAGCTGTGAGAACAATGGAGAACAGGACTGAAATTCAAATTGCATTGGTAAATTGGATAAATAGCTTGCAAAAATGTGATTCAATTCAACTGGGAGGACAAGCATGAGGCATAACACTCAGGCAGGAGTAATCAGTTTGCCTAAATACAAGATGGGGAACAACTGGTTAAGTAGCAATTCACCATAAAAGGATGTGGGGCTAATAGAAAATACACAAATGGTACCACAACATATAAGCAGAAGGATAGTTTGTGAAATATATGAAGTAATATGTTCTCTCTCAGTGCTATGTGAAGTCTTTGCTTCAGTATTGTGTCTACTTTGCATACTTTAAGAAAGACATGGACCAGAATCCAAGGAGAAACAACAGCTGGAATGGACAGAGATTTAAAATATTTGACCTCCACAAAAAGGATGACTAAACAAATAAACAAACAAAAAAATAGAACAAGGTCATTAGACACTGAGGATGGGATCAATATTAAACATAATCTTGGTAGGGTCCATAAACTAAACAATCATTTTAGCATATTTGCACGAAAGGTGACAGTACAGAATACTCAGATGATGTAGAATAAAGGCATAAAGATAGGGTAACTAAAAAGAGGTGCTAAAGAGATGTGGAACAAAAAATCAAATTATTTTAACTCACAAAGTTGATATGTCCAAATCACATCTATTCAAAAACTCTAGGAGAAATGTCATATGAAATATACTGTGATAGAAGTAGCAAATATACTACCTGCACTTAAGAAATAATAAAAAATAAGAGTAATAAGTATCAGTGACATATGAGAATCAATTCTGGAAGAAGCAATAGTAGAAGATACAGAAATAAGAGAAAATGGTAAAATAAAATTGCAAATGGATTAGTCTGAATTAGCTTGGAGTAACCTAACAATTTACTCTCCACAGAGTTGGGCTTTCGAACAACCTCTCTTATAACACTGTATGGAAAATAACCTGGGCGATATGACCTTGTACCAGCTACTTAGCAAGGGGCTGAAAGAAGGTAAATATGGCTATTCTCAAAGACTGATTTCATAGCCAACCTTACTCAGCAATATTTATGTTACTGGACTCAGTAAAATAAAGTGAAAAGGCAGTTAAGTAATATGCTGGTAAGACAAAGCTTGTGAGCACTGCCATGCGATAAAACACTGATAATTACAAGGAGGTTGGTGGAAAGGAATGAAATACTGCAGCGGGGGGCAGTAGTAGGAAGGGGACGGATGGGAAATGCAGGCAGAAGATGGGAGCTGCCTTATAACAAGTGATATTGAGCAAGGGTAATTGCACAAGACATGGGGCACAGGGAACTGCTGAAATATTGGTTGGAGCTCTGTGGGCAACTCTGGTGAACTGCATTCCCAAAAAAATGATGAATTTAATCTACTTAAATTGAAGTAGACTACAGAACAGCTTCTAGGATGACCAGGGAAATAGAAAGCTTATCTGAGGAGAAACTATTTAACAAATGAAGGCTGAGAGGGGATATAATCGTTCTCCATAAACATATCAAAAAGGTAAACATATCAAAAAGGTAAACACCAGGGAAGGAGAAGAGCTATTTGAGCTAAAGGCCAGCATTGGCACGAGAACAAAAAGGTAGAAGCTGGACATAAATAAGGTTAGGCTGGGAGCATGATTTCTAACCATCAGAGTAGCGAAAAGCTGGAGAGGCACTAAGGAACAGGAAACCTGGCTATTTTACAGTGAAGTTTTATTGGTTTGTGGAGGTAACGTGTAAGGTGGCTGCCTGGGAGTGTAGGGGGACTTAATTCAATGAGACAGATAAATCCTTTCAGTCCTGTGTTTCATAAAAAATAGAGAGGCTTCTCTAGGGTAGGCTGAACATGCATATATAAATCATTTCTGCTCATCACAGCATCATCTCTTCTAACACGCACAGTGCAGGCACAAACAACTATCCTGAGTGGACCTTCAGGACTCTACTGCGATGATAAGGCAAATATGAGAAAACTTTAACATGAAAGTTTCCCCTAATAATTGCCAAGACCCCTGCCTGCACTATAAGCTTTCCAAAAACCTGTAGCAACACATACACTGGTGACACTGTGTCTACAGTCTGATGCAGCAATAACTTACCAAATTACATTAAGAAAGTGGCTATACAGAGGTATCAAAAAAAAAAAAAAAGAGAAGAGACAAGAAAAGATTTTTATAATCTCTTCAGGTTAAATCCTGCCATTTCTATTCCATTATTACTAGCTGAAGAAAAATCTCCAAAGATGGGATCTCTTGCATTATGGTGCATTTAAGTTCACAAATATTTCCAGAGGAAGCCACATACACAAACATATTTTGCAACAATTAGAACTGGTCAAAGCTAAAACCCAAACCCATTAGGAAACAGTTCTAAATTTTTTTTCTGTCTCTTAAGGTGTAGTTTTGACCCCTTTTTATTCCTCAATCTACTTCATGAAAAACATTGCTTATAATAAAATAAAATATTATGAAAGTTTCTGGCTAAATATCTATGAAATGCTATAAAAATTTCAACTACGAAGAAGTCTCTTTATAAATTATTTTTATTTGAATCATGGATTTGATAAATTTTGATGAAATATTCTATTAATTTTGAAGTAAAATCATAGAGACACAATTCATTTGAAGTAATACCTTTTGTAAAAGTTAATGTTTATTAGTTGCCAGATGATCTTTTTTGACAAAAACTATATTTTAGTGAGAATTTATCAATACCTGACACACATTTTCTACTCAGCACTTTGCCATGGAGAATAACCTCAAGTCCTGTATGACATTACAACTGGGGATGTGGGAAAAGGAAGATAATTTGCCTGAAGGGAAAGCAGTGCATTAATAAAGTACCAGACCTCAACCTTCCAGACTCCTAACCTCATCTCTGTTTAACAATTTTTTTTTTGAAAGTACACATGCAAATATATGAAAAACAGTAATTATTTTTTTTTTTAAATGGTAGATCTGTAGAAGTATTCAGGAATTACAAGAATCCTAGTCAAGTTGTGCATTAAAAGGTAAGATTTAGCCCTAGGCAGAAGGATGATACAAGGTCAATGAACCACAAGTTCTCAAAACACAACCTAAGTAAAATTTAAGTGGGGGAAGGAGCTTACTTCTGGCTGCCTGTCCAGAAGAGGAGAGTCTTACTGTAAAGGCTTGCACAACGTACCTTATGTGCTGTGGGGTGGGCCTTCATCACTGGGGCAAGCTCAACATGACGTCCAGGCAAGTTTTGTTCTGTTTCAGGTAGGAGTCAGCATACAGCACACAGCTCTCCACTGAAATCAGCTGAGGTGTGTTTGCAACCTTCTTCTGGCCTGCTAGAAGATCCCAAAGTATCAAAAAGCCTCACTTGAATTCCTAATATTTAGTTAGCATGGTTTCTTTATGGCTATTCATGAAAAAAAAAAATCTCAATGGGCCAGCAGTAGGACCTTGGATTTAAGGGAGCTTTAATGCCAGAGCACTTGTCAACAGCACGTTGTTTCCTTTAAATGCTATCATAAAAAAAGAAAAGCAAATTAAGCTATCAAACAACCACTCTCTAGTGTGTTACAGCCAATACACAAGGAAGGGAAACCTTTTATTTAAGAGACTGAATTGGGAATCTGGAGATCTGAGGATGTCTATAACAGAGGGGATCAGATGGAGTCAACTACTCATGACCCTACCAGTCAGGAGGGAGGTACCTTCACTCCATAAACTGGAGCTACGTTACTACCATGCTAGCACCGAGTTTAAAAGCCCTGGAAGGCATAACAAGACCCTCTGGCTTTTCGAGACCAGGTTAGATTTTCCAACAATGAATATAACATTAAAAGTGAGGGAGGATAAATGTTACACTAATGAAGTGCCTTACAACTCTGAGAGGTTTTTTCTATAAGCAAACATACTGATGGCAGCATGGACACTTCTGCCCATGGATGCCCACACTAAAATGGAGATTAAAACTGTATGAACAGCTGAATGGGCTTGGGAATAAGTAAAAGCCAGGATGCTTAAACACTAATCCTGTTCTCAGCACAAAGGAAGTGGATCTCTGAGGGACACCTATGAAATCACAAATGCTTTGGAGGAGGAGAACATGGGACAGGTAGGAGGAACCTGTGGGAACAATCAGACAGTAAAGAAAGATTCATTTCTTCACTCACATTGAATTGTGGAGGTTATGGTGATACTTCATTTACAAAGCCATTTGATGGAAATTCATGGAGCATCAGTTCATCATTTGCTATGATGCAACATCCAGCTTGAGGCATTTGTAACCTGTGAAGTTATGAGGATGTACCACGGTTTTCACCCTGAATTTACTCAGTTCATAATAAGTTTCCTTTAAGCCTTCACTGTTGGTGGCTGGGTACTCAGCCTTTGGTCAGATCTGGTACAACCATTTCGTCCTGGTGTGCCACAGGATCACTTTATCTCTGAGGCTCTGCTTCATCTCCTGCCCTTCCCTTGTCCTGTCCACTGGGACAGTAAGTTTTCAAAATCGCAGAGTCTCCTACCACAGACTGTCAGTACCTGACAGACTGGAATATCAATCTCATTTAGGATTTATGAATACTGCCAATACAATTTGAAGATAACAATTAGGAAGAGGGGTTTTTTTGTTATCATCCCATTATGCTTGCACAGGGAATAGGCACTCAGTACCGGGCAACTTATCTAAAAAACAGTTAATTTGCTTATTTAAACTTTCACTTGTGCCTCACTGCTGAAAATTATGCCTAAACCTCCTGAGACAGGTACTATCTACCTGTGTGCAAAATGGGCATGTACTGAGAAATTACTCAGCTCTGAGCTTCCCTTGTATCCTGATTTCCCAGGTAATCTTCAATACCAAATCAAGTAATTTCTCCAATGCATCCCAAAAATCATCTCCAACAGTAACAAAGAATGCATGTTTGATATACCCAGAATGTAGATAGAAACAGCAAATTTCTTAAGACTGGTTTCCAGGTTCAAATGGAATATTTTGCTGCAAGAAAAGGTTTTATTGCTTTTTGATCCCTGAAAACTATAAGCTGAGGTCTGAAGAAAATGTAAAAATTGTAAAATTCCAGTAAGAAAGCAACACTGTGGTTATTTTTGCTCATGAAGGGTCTTCAGAAATTCCTGTTACGAAGACCTGTGCTGCCACAGAACAGCATGAGTTTTCACACTTTGCCCATGTGTCCAGGAACAGACATAAGAGAGTAAGTTGAGAAAAATATTTCCACTTCAGGAAGAATTTTCTTGCTTTGGTGAGTTTCAATCACAGAATTAATGTTGTTTGTAGTAGTTTTTGTGTACTTTAATAGTCTAAGGGCTCCAGCCACTAGAAGTAGGTCAAATTTACACAAAACCTTTCAAATCCAGAACTCGACAGACCAAAAAATCCAACTTAGTTCAAAATGTTAATATCTCTCCATAATTCACTTTGCTGTCCTTTTGTAAAGCCCTGCCGCTGACACAGCCATAAAGAAGATGTATATATAAAGTGCAGCTTAATGGACTTTCAGAAATTAAGTCATTTAAGAAAAAGAAACCCCAGAAAAGTACTTTACATTACACATTTATGACTGTGTTTGCTAATTAAAACAGATAATAAATATGTTCACATGAAAGACATCCCATATGATTTCCTGTCTCAACTCAGTGACTTCTATTTTTTCAGGGCTCTAAAGCAAAATCGTATTTATCACAACTAATTATCCAGATAATTCCTTGAAATGGTCCTTTCATTTAATTATCCTCTAACTTGGGGTCTTCTGTAACTAACAACAAGACGCAAGCTTGAGAAACAGACAAGAACTTGCAAGCTGTACTATCAAAGCTGCTCAGCTACTCAGCTTTGATAAGGAAACATTGTATTTTATAACTGAGTGCCTCAAAAAGAGACCCACTGTGCCAGCATTTCAAAGCTGTCATTTCCAGTAATCTTGGAGTGTTTGTTTCAATACTTCTTAATCACTGATTTTACTGGCAGTTGCTTTCTTTTATTTGATGCTGCATACTCTGCTTATCCTGACCCACAAATTTTCCCTATAGATCAGATAGATTTATAGGCAACGCGTACAGTGTAGGGCACAGAATGTTACACAAACAACATTTTAGTCCGATTAATGGGTTTGTGCACCACATTAAAAACATCTTGCTTGGCTCCCGCTTCTATTACCTTAGTCAGTCCCTTTATGTAAGTTAATCTTGCCCATCATACCGCATTTGTCTCAGGGTGACTATTTTCTTCATTCAACCTCTCTGCTTCACTTCTCACTTGCCTTCCTCTCCAACTGCACTGGGAGGTCTGTGCTGCAGTCGGTCTAGTCTGCTGCACTCCCACCCCTGCCAGTCAGTTTGGGTACAACCTGCTCAAAATGTGGGGTGAAGCCATGTCTCAGGTCAGGGCTCTGGACATGGAGGTGCAAAGCAGCACATAGTAACCATCAGAAAACTTGTGGGACTCCCCAGCTGCACCCTGTCACAGGGCAAAGGTGGAATGGAGATCGCGGCGGAGACTTCAGCCCACCTGGTGTAAACGTTGATGCACAACACACAGTCAAGGCACTGCTAGATCAGGACACAGCTGAACCACTGCCAAAATGCGACAGGCTGGTCTTATGGCACAGAAAAAACAGGCCCCAATGTGCTCAGTAGTGAAGTCATAAAAATTAGACCGTAAATGTCTGTAGATATGAAAGTGACGTCACTTTGCAACCCCCCGATACTCCAAAACAGCAGTTTGGCCCCACTCTTTCTCTTCTTCACTAAGGTATGGATAGTCCTATCAGCTTTCAGTTTGAACTGTAACACGAGGGTAAATCCTTCACAGTCACAGGAGATACTCCAGATTTTTACAATCACAGACAAGAGGAAGGTTTTACCTTTCTTATTGAAATTTAATGCATCAAGTGATTTTATCATCCTAAAACTTCCTAACTGGAATGTGAAGCCCACATTTTTATTTGAAAGTCTCCTGGGATACTGCTGGCTCAAATAGTATAGACCCCCTGCCATATGCATCCATGGCCTCATGACGGTTTTACCTTCGCTTGCAAGAGATCAAGACCAACCAGGGTGTAAATTAACTCTGTCGATGCTATTCCAATAACCTTCGTGCTGTGCCACCATCTTACACTTAAAATCAATGACACAAAAGGCTGCCATCAGGAACAGAGCTGGTGTTCCCCAGGGGGCCTGCCGTGAAAAATCCAGCACCAGTCAATTAAATCCTGTTAGTTCACTGCTTTGGTTTACAGCAAGAGTGCTGTTGATACAAAAACAAAAGGAACCACTGTTGCTTTGTGCTCCACAGTGAAGCACCCTGACGGCAGGGGGTGCGTGCAGATAATCTGACGGAAATAGGACAAAATTGTACAGAACTGAAAAGCTACTGTTAGGCTCATAAGAGGAGAGGAAGCATTAGAGAGGATATTTTTGCCCTCTTTACAGTAAAGAATCAGTGCTTTGATTGCTTTTTAAAGGTTGCCCTAACTTTCCTCAGCGTGCTAGTGAATAGAGCTGTTTGCAAAGCAGGTGAGTGCAAAACTGAAGTCAGAGAGAGAACAGTGGCCTGTTGGAGTTCATAGGCTTTCTGCTGGATCCATCTTCTGGTGAACATTTTCAGGTACAGAATGTCATTGTGTCAAGTACAACAGCACCTTGCTGTTAGACTGTGCTCCTGCTCAGTGCCAGATCCTTTGTGAGCCACAAGTCGTAGTCCCTTGCTCTTCCTACAAGAACTCCTGCTGGCTGCTGGAAAGAGGAATGAAACCTGTAATGAGATGAGAGACATCCTTCAGACAAGCATTTTGTCCATCTACATCCTCCTAACAAATATCCCTGACAGGACAGGAATAAAAAAAAAAAAAAAAAGAGGAGGCCCACCATCAAATTAACAGAAGACTCTGAATAACACCATGCCAGGCTGCTCACAGCTCCAAAAGGGGCAGAGATGACCTGTATCTCAGGTTGCCAAGGACTCACTCTTCTCCTGCATGGCATTAGTAGCATTGCAGGAGCCATGACAACTGTCGGCTCTGAAGTGCCATCCTCTCCTCTTTGCTAAGGCCACAAAGGAGAAAGAGGTTGCTAACGAGGCAGCCCATGTCAAGTGAAGAACCTACAGGGCCAGGAATCAAGTGTCACTGTAAGATGCCATCATCTCTTCCCTGTCCAGGGAAGAGATATGTCAAAGTGCAGCTGAAATATCTGAAAAGCTGGAGTTTATTTCATAGAATCATAGAATGGTTTGGGTTGGAATGGACCTTAAAGATCATCTAGTTTCAATGCCCCTGCCATGGGCAGGGACACCTTCCACTAGACCAGGTTGCTCAAAGCCTCATCCAGCCTGGCCTTGAACACTTCCAGGGATGGGGCATCCACAGCTTCTCTGGACAACCTGTTCCAGTGCCTCACCACCCTCTCCTCTGGGTAATAAGAGACCAAGAAGAGGCAAAGCAATGGCTGAAGCCTGCCTGGGATTAGGAAATGGATCAGTTGACAGGAGGAAAAGAAAAGGAGGAGGGAAAACACAAAGCCCAAACCCACAGCCCAAGCCATCATCCTACCACAGAGCAGAGCTAGAGCTCCTGTGGTAAGAAAGACGGCAGCAGGGATGGCTGGACTGGTGCCCCAGCTTCCATGCCCATCACCAGAGAGTCCTGGAGCCAAGATGTGCAGCTCCCAGCCTCACCTGCAGCACAAGCCAGAGCCCGCTGCTGGCTCTGTGCATTACCTGCACCTTACCAGTGCTGCATCTTCCACTTAAAGAGTGGTGCCTTTACCAAGGTGGCACCAAATCCCACCCTTCATCAGTACACCTACAATCACTCTGACCACACCAGAAAATCCTCCACCTGCCTCACAGCACAGGGTTTGCATTGCCTGAGAGCCTGTGCTGGGTTAAGCTGCAGTGGGTGTAGTGTTTCCCTCAGGTCAAACCGTACCCAGCGTGATGTTCAGCCAGTTTTTCTCTCCCAGCTTGGTGAGTTCTGGTGGTGACTTACTGCAGAAGTCCTCAGTCTCCACCACCATCTCCTCTTGTAGTTCGACAACATTAAGAAGCTCTTTCTCAGCCAGCTGCACTATGGACATTTCTAAGTCTTGCTTAACACAGTAAGGTTAATAAGCACTTCTGAAGATATGTGACAATAAAATTTCTTGTCAGCACATAATAGCAAATATACCAGACCTCCAGAGCTGTCAACCGGTACCATAAACATCTACCAACCAACCCCACTGCAATATGTCAAAAGATGTTGTCTCTTTCCCCTGCTATTAAGTGATAATACCTTCTGATTTAGAGCATGGTAGCAACTTGGATACATTCAATACCTACTTAAACTGCTTTCCAGTAAGATTACCAATTGGAGCTCAAGTCAGACAAGGAATGGTCCTTGCTCATTGCCTTTGAGTAATTCAATGGCAAATAATTTTGCACAGAAGACATCTCAAGGACAAACTGAAAGACATGAATATTTCACCTTTGAATCAAGACTTCCACCAATGTTCTGTATATTCTATTGTGTTATGTATTTTCTACACACCTGGACACCTGTGCCCAAACATGAACTACAACAGTATTTCCTGGGACAGTACTATACTAATTTTCATAGCTGGGTGTAAAAATTTAATTCCTGACCTACAGTGTATCATTATAACTCCTTGCTCCAAGAAACTCTATCTACAGACAAGAAAATTAATCTCCAGTAGTTCCATAATATGAGTGATTGCTGTTCTTATATACTGAAAACACATTTGCTCCTAAAATTGACTACATATTAGTCTCTACAGAGCTGATCAACTAATCTTAAGTCTTGTTGGGCAAGGTTTTATTATGCTTCTAAAGCAATTCAGTGAAGTCACCTCTTCGTCACTTCATAAAAATTAATAACAAATATAGACATGAGAATTGTCCATATGTTCCTGCAGTAGCCAATATTCACTCCCAGCAGGGAATGCTTTTTTCTCCCTCTAAAACCAAACAGAATCTCATTGCAAAGGCCTTTTAGCTAAAGCAAATTTTTTTTTTGCACTGTACAGAGACACATAATGTTTCTCCAAGGTTTCTACAAGAGAAACAAAGAGAAATTGCAGAAAAGAAACCTTGTACCAACACCATCTTTTTTGGCTATGTATTGAGTTGATTAGAAGAGCCTCCATCAGCATCCTTGCCTACTCCTATCACCTCATTTCTTCAGTACAGCATTAGGATGACTGGCCAGAGGAAACCTCTCTATGTTTAGCAGAGCTTTGCACAGCGGTAGGCAGTTACTCACGCGGTGCCATCAGGAGTAGTGCTGCAGTACAGCCACACTCACAGGCAGCTCTGAGGCTCAGGCAGGTGCGGCTCACACTTCCCTCCTGGGAGGCAGGAGCAGCAGAGAGAACACTACATTAGTCCTCCAAAATCTTTATTGGCTCTCTATTCATCTCAGGAGTCATCTCCTGATGTAGATGCTTCTCTATATAGCTCTCAAACATGTGCATGTGAGCTCTCCTTCGTACCAGAGACAGTCATCAGACTAGAGAGCCTGAGAGTTGCCTGTGGGGGTCTTACTGGAAGAGCTCAGTTTAGAGCTTTCTCTTACAAAACTTTCAGCTGTTGAGCAGGTTCTTCAGGTCACAAGGCAAATTAAGAAGCCTACTAATCAAGTTTGCCTGGGAAGATGAGCCTCTCAGTGATGCTGGGCAACCGGCCACTTTGCACACTGCTGCCGTGTATTCTTTTCTCCATAATCCTCATGCACTCACAAACCCAAATATACATACAGGAAACATGCCGCCTGCATAAGGAGTAAGATCATGCTCATTTTCCTTTTTCTTTTCACAAGGAAGATTACTTCATCACAATGAATTAATTTGCTAATACATTTTCCCTTAAGGCATGGACATTTCCTTGATTGAATTAGTTATTGAAATTGATTATAGTTTAAGACCCACCCCCCCACCATCTGCAAAGCCCTGTTTTACTATTAAATGGTTTGATTTTTATGCATTTGTAAAAAGGACATACTGTGGGTTTAACATTGGTATTGTGCTTGTTCCCTGGCAATGGAGCTGTGGATTTCACACACAGTTTGCATAATTTTGGTCAATGCAGCACTTGCTGTTCCTATAAAATTAATCAGTGTAGCAATTGCCCACTTCAGTATAAACACATTTGAGGAACCCTTCTTATTAAGCTGTGGAGACGAAAGACATTTTCTCCTTTGCCAGTGAAAAGCAGAGAGGCAGGATGCATGGAGCTCTGGATGGTGGAAAGGAAAAAATGCTGTTAATTCTTTCCCCAAATAAAGGGATTTATTTCTTTCTTTTCTTCATCTTCATGTGTGGCTCTGGTTAGCAATTTACTCTCCCTCGAATTTGATTTCTGACTTCGTGAAATGGTAAACCTCATGCTGAATCACAAATCTAAAACTTTTCCCTCCTTACCTCAGAGGGCTGAGGGGAAGATGACCCCAGTAATGCGTATTCAGAACAGCACTCTCAGTACCTAGCTGTGAACGAATGAGTTCAGGTAACGAGAAGAGAAAAAATGCTTTAATGCAATCCGATCCCAATGCATGCCAGCTTAATCCAGCTGACCTAGCAAGACATACTTTTTTGGAATAGTAAGAAGAGCCAGAAGAGTCCTTAACTTTTGAAGAAATAAAGAGAAAAATCAGCATTAAAGACTTACCAAATTGCAACCCTCTGCAGTTATTTACTATTCCAAGCACAGGAGATTCCTTGTTATGTGTCACAGACCCAATGGCAGCAGTGTTGGGAAACACTGATGCTCCTTTACAAGGTTCATATTTGCATCAACAGACAATTGCATATAAAGACAAGAAACGGTCACTTTTCATAAGGGCACGCCACTGGATGAAGCACCTCCATACAAGACCCACCGTTACTGCCTAATCTCAGTTTGCGCCCTACGCGCACACGCGCACGCACGCAGACTTGCTATCCGGCTGGCGGTCTGTGTGCAGCAGCGACTGAGAGCTAACACACAGGCTGGCTCTCAGGGCAGCAAACGCAAGCAGCAGATTAACTCCGGTCTGCCAGGAACTCAGCACGCCTGACAGTCTCAACAGGAATAGGGGAAGATAATTCCTTTGAACACTACAGCCCTCTTCTCTACAGTTTTGAAGCAAACTGTTTCTCCCCACCATATTCAATGTGTTCCCTTTGAAATGCAGAAACAAAGAGGCATCCTACCACGGCTAATTTAACACCTGTAAACTCATGACTTACAGCGTAGTGCTGTGCAACGGACAAAACGCCTACTCCAAATCAAGTTCCGGGTGTGCATTTAGATACAAGCTTAAAAATGTACACTCACTACTTATTCCCCTGGCATTCTGACTGCATGTTCATCCCTCATTCCTAAGGCACTAAATTTAATCAGAAAAAAACAAGCACTGAGACTTGCTCATGTTGTGTTCAAAATAATTTCATTAATTTTCACAGAATCAGAAACAGCATGCACCTTCTTTTTCAAGTTGGTTTAACTTATCTCGCTGATTTCAGTGGGCATAAGGGCTCTGGGCAAGTAATTTAGGATTAGGAACTCAGGATCAGTCTAAACAAAGTAAATCTGTACTGGTCTCACAGAAGCATTGCCATTTTCTTCTGGTGAACGTAGCTTAGCCACAGACTCTTTCAGAAACTGTTGAAGTTCCCAAGATTTTTGCTATTCTTCTGTAGTCCACCAGTGTTTCATCAGGGGCTTACTCTCCCCAAATACTTCAGCTGTCCCTATTTTATCTATGCCAAAGGTTCAAGTCCAGTTTGCCCAAAGTGCTGTTCATTTGTTCAATACCTACTTTCACAGTTTGCTTTCTGTGAACATGTGATCTGTAAAATGCAATTTAACAGTGAAAAATAATTTTCTTAGGAGCTGTGATCTTAGCCAGCTATGAGGATGACAAAGTAAAATCATTCCCTCTTGTTACTCCTGATCAAAATGATAAAGAAAATCCAGCATCTTCTGATGCGTTTCCATCTGTCTTAAAAACCTAAGACAATAAGGTGATGTTCCTTCTACATCTTGTTGGCCTTTTAATCTAGCAAATAGTTTGACCTAACGTCCCCAATTTTTATCACAGCTTCTTGCAATCTCAAGCAGAACTATTCTGACATATTGTCCATTACAGTCAATCAGACATGAACTGTGTCCAATGCCTGCTTATAGCTTTCTTGTTAAATCCAGTGAATGAATCCTGGATCTCCTGCTGCTGTGAAAACTGACAAGCTATCTTCCAACACCTGAAAGATGTGAAATGCACTAAAAATAATAATTTTTAATGAATCCAGATTTGTTTTAATTACTTTTCCTCCAGCTTCAGTTGTCTTTGAGCTTACCTGGTTCAGAAGATCTTCAGCTTCTCCCACCTAATAGACTGAGCTGTCGTTCCTGGAGTCACTGTCCCCTCTCAAGGTACATCTGGAGCTGCTTTGTCCACACCACTGATGCAGGTGCCCAGGTGTGCAGGTGAAGCAAGCACTGGGGGCTGGATCCCACCACGAGGAGCCAGCAGCAGATGTCCACAGGACTCCTGCTAGACTCATTCGAACCCCACAATCAAACTCATATTACGAAAGTGCCTCTGTTGGAAGAAAGATTACAATCTTTTTATTCTTTTGAAGTGATTTCAAGGTCATTTTTTGGAAGATGTTTAACTATTGATATTCAACAAAATGAAGGAAGAGCAAATTTGAGGAGACCCCATATCTGAGGGAGCCTGCAGGGAAATTTTTCATTTCATTACCCTTCATTTTCAGAGATGTCAACTTGCATATTTTTATTGTGTCTCTCTTCTTTGTTTTCTTTAGGCTTTTCATGATCAAGGAAGAATAGCTGATCTCTGACTTAAAAAAAAAAAAAAAAAGGAAAAAGAAAAGAAAATTCTAGGCCAGTGTATAAGGAAAAGCTGGAAAACTGCTACTTGGGTGAACCGTAAGCACCGAAACAACAGAAGCCAGTTTAGTTAGTTGAGCTGTCAAACTAACAAAGCCGGGGTTCCTACAGACAAATTCTCATACAAAGTCCAGTTGAAACTTTTCCCACATTTGTGACACAATCTTTATCCCTCCTTTTTCCCCTTGTCCATTCGTTTCTTGGAGTCTAATTAAGGCTGAGCTCAGACTGGGCCTTTCCATCTACTCACTGCCTTGCAAGTTGCAGGAACCTAAATACCCTGACATCTATGTGAGACCTGATCAATAGATTATTATGGAGAAAGACCAAACAGCCACACAGATTCTTACTCACCCAGAGCATGACCATACTACCTTCTCCTTTGAAAAACACACTGGAAAAGGGAGCTGCTCATTTGTTTTAAGCCTTATGAGTGCCTATGCCTGACAGAGTGGATGAGGCTGGCATTCAAATGTGGCATTTTGAAAAACACAAGGAAAAATTCAAATGTTCTCCTATTGTCTATGAGTAAGAAAGGAGGATATTGGGTGAAAGGAGATGCATGCCTGTTCAGCTGGGTAAGGGAAACAATTAACTTCCAGTCTTTGGCTATCTTTTTAATTGCTTATTAGACAGCTCATCTGTGTATACTCACAATGGAAAAAAACCTATCCAAAGTATGCTACAAGCAGATGTGCGTGCTGCACAGCAGTAACTCATCACCGAGCTCCGAGACGTGATCTCAGGAGTGGAGGGGGGAGGGAGGAGGGTATATTGATTGGCCAAGGAGGCCAATGTGCCAAAATAGACCCTTTTATGTTTTCCATAGCTGTAGATGAGTTGTTTAGATTACAAAAACCTGGTAAGATTAAACAGTACAGGTAACACCTCCGTGTGTACCGCAGCAATTCAGAAATGGCTACTGCCTTCCCACGCTGAGAAGTGCAGCAGGACGAGTGTGCTCATGTGCAAGAGGCGCCCGAATTTCGTAGCCGCACACACAACCTCCTGGCCTGCCCATCCACCCGAAGCTACCAGTCTCCTCCACAGCACACCCAAAAAGATGCTGTAATACCCGCGTGATGAACAGCTGGTAGGTGAGCTTGTCTCTGCCACTCTCCTGCTAGCTCCTTGCCCCAAGCATGAACGCACTTGTTCCTTCGCCTGCCTTCCACTCCAGCAGCTATTGTATTAATTCGTCACTGTGCATTAGCCTATTGGTTTATTTATTAGAAGTCAAGAACACATTTACAACATCCCTCTCTATGAAGCATTCTTTTAAGAGAGCTTCCATACTAATTAAGTTAAATGCGATAATGACACCCTGTTGATGGAACTGAAGCTAATGATAATGATGCCATACATTTAGTTGCAAGCACCTACTCAGTTAAATGAATGGGTCTATTGTTTGAACACCACTCTGTCCCACAGCCCGGCAGAGCACAGGAGAGAAAAAAAATATGTTACAATGCAGTTGCTTTGCAGGACAATAAATGGGTTTGAAATTAACTGCTCTGGCTTAGACGAACACGTGTCCAATCCATTACACTGTCCTGCTATAGAGAGATACTTACTAGTGGAAATATGATTATTTCTAAAACTGGAATAATGAAAAATTGATGTCTTTTTAATCAAATGAGTACACACTTGCTCTCTCCAGAATATTTTTATTTGGACGACCATAGGTATTTGGAAAAAGGTATTTCTTCCGAGAATGTTTGAAAATCAATAATACTCCCCAACCTTTGCTGATCAGATATCAGACCTTTTTTCAGACTGGAAATGTACACTTAGGATTGAGTGCAAAACAATCTGAGTGAAATCACAATTCTTCATTGATTTTACCTCCCAAGACTTCCCTGCTTGTTTCTCCAAACATGCTGCTGCCAGTACAGCACCATTTTGCTGTTGTATACCAAGATTTGCCTTTCTGTAAGCATCTTTACCTCTGGTTTAAAACAAGTGGAGGGTTTTGGTGGAGGTTTGTTTATTTTTTTTTTTCTCCTTTCAAATTACAATGTATCTGCAGTAATGTTGATCTGAATAAATTATATAGTCCATCTTTTTCATCTGCAACAGTCAGGTGTGTCTCCCACAACAGTTTTCTTCTTTGCTCTTGCTTTCATAACAAAGGAAATAATAAAAATAGTCATCTCTCAAAAATCATTGTCTTGAGTGTGAAAGCTCACAGTTACACTTACATACACTCTTATCCTTGCAAGCCTGCTCTACTGCTCAGGCTTCCGCAGGTACATGCTGTGGTAGCTACACCACAGGATAATCTCCAATGGCACAACTGAGTCTAAGAAATGGATCAACCACATACATCTGCAGCCACAGGCTCTGCCCCATTTTATCTTCTGCTCACTTCCTACCCCTCTCCACCCGGTTAAAAACAACTGTTTGAAGGTAGCCTGCTCTTCTGATCACACACCTGATTTTGCAAGATCATTCGGGCAGTCTTGCAAGTAATTCACAGACCAACTCATGGTTGCTCACATATATATATGTAACTGATTTCTGACACTAAGATAGACTGTTCTTTGTCATCCAGTCCTGCAAATTCTTAGACATATCCTTAGCATAACATTCACGAACACTTCCATTAAAATCAACACAACTATTCAGATGTGTAAATTTAAAGCACATCCATATGTGCTTGCAAGATTTTGGCCTGTTTCTGCTGACATTTCATGTCTATTGAGCCCCTATGACTTGGCATATTTAGAAAACATCTGCTGTAGTTAACAGGGTCCATCCTTCTATTTTTCCCCTCTTTCTTTTTTATGTTCTCCCTCAAAGACATGACAACATCAAGTGTAAATGGAAGCAATATGCTGTATATATGCAGAACCTAATAGATTCCGTCTCAGACTGATATATATGTGAAACTGAACCAATACATCTTTAAACCCATCAGATCTGCAGATGTCATTTATAGCCTTGTAAATTACAAAATTTTACTGTCTTATTTTTACAGTTGATGATTGTAAAATATAAAATTGTGCATTATCACCGTGTAATAGCACAAGCTTTAGAAACACAGTGCTACAGAAGGGAGCATATATTGAAAGCCAGAGTATTCATGGGAGCCTTATAATGCAATTTTAAGCTCTACAGCTGACTGTATAATAAAACTGTAAAGCCAGATATGAAACAATGTTTGCTAATAACAGGAAAGTGAATACTGTATTGAATTCCTGGGACTTCAGAATCCAGCAAGAAAAACACAGATGCATAGAGGACATTTAATTAAGGATAAATACTGTTTGAGTCACGCTGGGGCATCTGGTCACCCTACATTAAACAGAACGCTATTGTGAATAATAAAGTATGTAAGGATGACATAAAAATAACTTAAAGGCAGTGTTGCAAGCTGACAGGAGCAAGGAAGTCTTGAGTTAAGGTCCCTGCTCCCCCCTTTAAATCACCCTCCTATGGCTGAACTGTGTTGCAGCCAGCCTCAACGACTCTATTTCTATCTAACGGCTAGGGCAGGAGCAGAGATCCAAATGGCCAGAAAAGGCTTCCAAAACATGTAATTTTGCAGAGATCTAATAGGGCTGCACCACCTTGTTGTGCAGCTTGAGCCTAGTACATGGATGCAATGGGAGACAGCAGTACTTATGATTTTAAGTGACCGCCTTCAAGGTGTTCCCCAGGGCTAAATACTTCACTGCAGAGCTTTGAGGGTTTTGTTACTACCACTGTCTTCTGGCAACAAGCCCTGGAGGAGGGAGAGAAAACCACAGGATGCACACACAGCACAAAGAAGCAACAAATTCATAAAACTCCCCTGGATTTTAGCCAACTTTTAGCATATGAACCCAGTGTCCTATTATGAAGATTTTTGATCCCAGCTGTCAATGCCCACCAAATTCATGATGGGTCAAGATTTCAAAGATACTCTGTTCCTTAAAATGTTGCAGAAATAAGAGAGCACACAATTCATGTCCCCTGAGGAGCAGGCTGAGTTGGAGAATGCACAGAGAGAACTGCTGCAGGTGCCTCAACTCTGCAAATAGCTTCAGCCACTCTTTGTGACTTACTGGGGACCAGAAAACCTACTGCATGGTCCCAGTTTCCTCCCAGATGGGCATCTCTCCATCTGAACATCTCTCCTATCAGTGTTCTCCTGAGCAGACTCTCTGATGTCCAAAAGGGTTGACCTCATACTGCTGCTTTAGGATAAAATTCAATTAAAAAGTCTGTCAGGCACGAGAGGCATTCCCACAGGGAGCCAGGCTGCACCAGTTCCTGTGCTCACAGCCCTGTTGCTCTGTGTTGTGCCAAACCAGAAGTGCTTTTATACAGCTTCTTGCCATTTCTCCTCAATACTATCAAGTTTAACGTCTCTACCATACAAAGGGGATCCCTGAGAGGCTGCATTGTACACAATAGCTTATTTATAACAAAATATCAAAGAAAGACAGTATCAATTGTTTATTGTTGGCTTCTTTGGGGGCACAACCTAATTTTTGCATTCTCCAATAAAAACATCACGTCCCAGGGTCAGTCCTCCTCCCTCCAGCTCATCAAAAGAGGGAACACAGGGGAGCCGCACACCTCTGCAGTTTGTCCGTGTTGCAGGACACAGTGCCATCCTACTCTTAGCACAAATGGGGATGAGAGCCCAGAAGTCTTTTCAGAGGTGCTGGTCTTGCCCCCCTTGGGCAGATTCCCATTTCTGCCTGGAATCATGTGCAAGAACAAAATATCATTTTATAGTTACATCATGGAGAAATTACAGCTCTTACTAACCTCACCTTTATTGAAAAATTAAAAACAAAATAATTTTTTTTTTTAAAAAGGCAAGAAAAGTAAGCAGGTGGTGATCTATGCAATCATAAGTTTGGCACTGACTCACTTACTAAGAATTACCTATGGTAATCTTTCTTTTAATTTGCCTTGTGTTTTCAGGGTGTGGCTTGACCACACTTTCTCTGCCACAACACTCAGAGTCTTACACTTGCACATCGTCAAAATCTGGAGCACTGCATGAGAAATTGGGCACTATGTGACCTGCTATAAAAACAGGTCTCACAGGCATACATGTGCCTTTCACAACAGCTCCTTCCTCCACCTCTCTCTACCCATCACTAATCCATTGTGGAAGACCGGTCATCAACATTTTTTTTTTAAATGGTAGGTGAATAATAATAAAAAAAAAAAGCATAATTTGAGTAAAGAGACAGAGGCAACGACATGAAGTGTTCTGAAGAGATAGGAGATCAAAAACGGTTTCATTTGCACATCCCTTAAAGGTCTATTCATATATACATAATAGGCTCATCATACCCTGGAATTACTTTGCATGGGAGCTCAGCATGCGCACGTTTTTATCAGCAGGCTTCCAAAAGCGTGTGCCTTTAGGAGGGCCAGCCTCCACCGCAGCCTGGGGATGACAGCAGGGTGTCCAGCTCAGACACCCAGAGCCGGTGGCGGCTGCTGCTGCTGGGAGCAGAACGTCCAGCCTCGCTCACAGCCATTTTCACAGATTCAGGGTGAGGCTTTGAAAACAAACACACTTCAGATAAGAATATATGTACATATATACACACACCTATATATGGACCTATGGACTCGGGAATCCAACAAACCCTGGGACCAAGGGACAGTTACGGCACAAAATTGGATCCCAGTGCCGCAAGTCATGGGCTATCTTTAACCCGAGAGGGTATTGTCCTTTCTCTCATAGGAGCCCTCTCTAGTCAAGGGGTCCCACAGCAAGGCCATTAAAGAGGAGATGGAGCCAGTGGGAATATAGGAATTACCTTGTGCAGGGAGGGTTTTTTCCTTCCCTTCTGTCAGTAGCAGGGCTTCAGGTCAGCTTGAGAGAAGCCTGATAAGGCTGTCTCATGGCATCCTTTCTGAGGTGTTCTGTGAATAAGAAGGAAAAAAAGGAAGAAAAAAGGTACAGGAATGATTGCAAATATCTGCTACCTTTCCTTGAAAACCTCTGTCTTACCTTCTGGCCAGCCCATTCCTCTTGGGGCCCCCTCCTTGGGGAAAAACCATGCCTCATGAGATGCTGCACCCCAGACAGCCATAAATGCATTTGAACTAATGCACAGTCCCTAAATGCTGGTGGGAAGACAACCCTCCAAACACCACAAATGAACTACCGAAGTCAGCAGGA
>NW_010250847.1:71134-105159 GCF_000690775.1 Eurypyga helias
ATGGGTTGCCATCCTGGGGCCTTGGCAGTGCTGACCCAAGTCCTCCTGTCCTGAGCACATCCACGAGCCTAAGCATGTCCACATGTCTGTTCACCATTGCCAGCCACTGAACTGTTCCTTTCAGTTAACTTGACCCTTCAGCTGAAAGTGGTGACTACTGGTGCCACATGGATCAATTAAAAAAAAGAAAGAAAAATAAAAAAGGCTTGAAAGGCTGAGGTAAGCATGTCCCAAAAGTTCAGAAACCAGAAATAAAAGAACAAATACATTACAATTTTTAAACAAATCTCAGCAGGTTTAGAGAGATCTGGCTCATTTTTTAATATTTCAGTTTGACAATATTGCCCAAACCCGCAATGCTGATGTCAGCATTTCACAAATATTCATGAGAGAAATAAAAGCAAGAAAGTATATATAGGTTTTAGCTAAAAAAAAATGGTAAAAGCTACAGGAATACCAGAGTTTAAACAAGCATTGCAGATATCAAAATCTGCTCTAAAGTGAGACTTCTCAAATGTGTTCGTGCAAGGGAACACCAGCTTTAACCTCACTTTGCATTAAATTTGCCTCCACGTCATGCCCCCGCAGCACTTAAATATCAAGGAAAAGACTGAACTGCGAAACACAAATGGTTTTGCGCTGTAGGCAAACTCCCTCTGACCTTTTCTCCCCTACATATCTGGGGTTTTATCTTAGTCTGGAACTTCAGATCTGAAGGGGCTGCCTTAATCTCTCCCCTTCTGCCCACCACCACTTCTGCAAACCCAACCTGCTCTCAACTACTGCCTGGCAGTTTGAGTCCCCTGGCTTTGGTGAGCCCACATCAGAGCACCTGCAGGGGGGATTTAATTTGGCTCTCAGTCCTCCAGACCCAACCTGCAGTCCCACAGCTGTGTCGACTCTGCAGAACTGATGGGAATAAAAAGTAGCTCAAAACTTCATTTTGTGACTGAAGTCAGCAGATACGACTCTGCACAGAGGCAGCAGATGTGTTGAGTAAGAGCATTTTTAAATGGTGACTTCTCAAAGTGGGATTTTACTGTAAGTTATACAACATGCCAGTTTTGTGATCTCTCAGCCCTGAGACTGTCCCTGTAATATTAATTATATACTTTCCAAAGTGCTACCCTTAACATTTTTCCCAGTGCAAGCAGAAGTAGTAAGAAAGGGCCAGTACCTTCCAATAAATATAAATTTTCTCTAACTTCCAAGGTAATCTAATCCATACAGATGCATTTCAAGGTCTGTCAAAGTTATTCAGGCTCATTCCACAGCTGCTCAAACACCCTCTGCCCTGGAGTTTTACCAAGATGTACTATGGAAACAAATCCAAAAATAGGTGAATTTTGTTACCTGGTCTGCAGAACGGGTAATATGAGATATTGCTGGATAAAACTGTGATATTTATTTGGCAAATAAACTAACAAATGAAAAACACAAAGAAGATGCCAAACGCAAAAAACTACACCCCTGTCGCTGCAAGAAACATTCAGAATTACTCAGCCTGAATAAAGCATAAGATTTACTAAACCCTTCTTGCAGCCTCGGTTACAACTAAGTTTTAGCAGCAATAGGTTTTACTGCTATTCGGGCTTAGAACCAAAACCCTGTCGAGGCTCTACGGCCAACATTATTCAAGGGAAGCGCTAAATAAAAGTCACGATAGCAGCTCTCTCTGGCATTGAAATATCTGAGCTGTGAATAAGACAACGCTAGCACACGTTGGTCCTTGTGTCTGCCTGTATCATTGGGTGCAAGCAGATGTTACCCCAAATATGCCATTAATTATGCAACCCAGGAAACCCAACCACAGGACAAGGGGCTCAGAAATTTAAACAAGCTGATCTCAACTTGGAAACAGGCCCCTATGGCATGCAGAGAAAGGCACTTAATCTTTTCCTAGCAGGTTTCCATCCATCAGCCTGTAACATCTATCCCTAGGGGTCTGAGAGGCTCAGTAATGTAATGTAAAGCCTGGCATAAAATTTGAACATCGTTGCCCCTAAAATACAAGTTTCTCCTGGGTTCAGTGCTGACAGGCTTTCAGAAACAGCTCCCTAACCTTAACATGGATGTCCCCACCAGCTGCAGTGGCACCTCACTGGCAGCCCCTGCCCCATCCTGAGGACTGCCCCAGGCTCCTCACCCCCCACCCCATCCCTTCAATGCCCAGGGCAGGGGCAGGCACCAGCAGCCTGGGGAGGGCAGGAGGGTGACCATATCTCACAGTGCAGAAACCCTGGAAGGTGCCATTGCCTTGTGGCACAGGGACAGGAGGGAGACCAAGGAAAGAAATCCCATTTCTCCATGGGACAGTGGAGCTACCAAGTTTAAAAAAAAAAAAAAATAAATCCCAGAGAGGATCAGAGCACTGCCAGAGGTTAGGGACTTCCCCAGATACATCACCATGTGCATGTATGATCCCAAGGACTTGTCTTCTCATCAACAAGCTCACCATGAGACCATGAAGAGGTACTAAAAAGGCTGCATTAATCCCCATCCTTTCACCATCTTTGTCTAACAGGGCCATGAGGAGCAGCTGGCTCTTTTTTGCTCCTATGGCAAATAATCTGATAGCTAGACCCTGTCTTTACTCCAGTGGCTTTCAAACCACGTGGCTGGGCTGGGCCAGTCCCACATATGGAGAAACCACCCCAGATGATGCAGGGACCTTAAAAAAAAAAAAAAATCTAGCAAATACTAAAACAGAATTGATAATCCAGCCATCCTGCATCTCCTCAGACCACAGACCTGGATTACAAGTTAATTTTATTTTCTCGTAATGAAGCATTCCTCTTTACATCAGGAGCATCAAGCTGACACTTGAAATACACCATTTGACTGGAATTACACCAAGAGTAAATGCTGCATCACTGCGCACGGCTGACAGTAATTATTAATAGGACTGCTCTTCCTTTGATAGGCACGCATTACAGATGGCTGAATAACAGAAACATTTGTGAACAATTGTTTGGTTTCAGAAAAAAACCTGCTGCCAAAATTTTAATGCTTAAACACAATGCAATTAAGCAGCTCCAAAGCTGACCTCCTGCAAAAGCATGATCGCTTTCATGACACCCGCTGAGCTCTGCAGGAGCACATACGTGAGCGGAGTTTGCAGGGTCAAGAGCAAATAGGGCAGAGGTGGTTAGACTCTCAAGTCACCCTCCCAGCAGATAATCCATCCAAGTTATCAGGAAATGACTTTCATATGGATTCATCCAGAGCGGTCTACTGTTACAGCAATATGCAGAGAAGGGTGAAGAGATTCTTGACCTAGCCGGTGGCCTTGCAGCCATATAACCACACCGTGTAACGCTGGAGCCCACAGTATATCCGCTGTTAAAAAGAGGTGGGGAAAGTCTCTTTAGCTCTCCCAGTAACTTTAAAACAGGGATATGTCTGTACTAGCAAGGGGATTCACAGGCTGAGTCAGAGAGGATCTCTAACTCCAGAAACTAAATAAAAATGCCAACATAAAACAAATTGTAATGGCCACATTTCCATCCTGAAATCAAAAAAAAAAGATATTTGGCTTGCAGAGGGAAGCAAAGGAATTGCCCTTTGTTACAAAGTGTTTCTTTTACAGTAAGTTCTCAGAAGGGCAGGAGGAAACATCATGCTTCATTGAAAGAAATACTAAAAAAATAATAACTACCCAAACTCCCAAACTGTTATCCTTAATCAAACCACAACATACACATGTAGCCCAAGCTGGGCTGAAAGAGCAATACCTCACATGCAAGTGTTTCTCCTGCCATGGCGGCAAGATCACTGGGGTTATTTCACCAAACCTTGTTATTTTTCCTCTCCACTCATGATTCTTTTTCTGCCTTTTTTTTTCCCCTTCCGTTTTTAAGCTACATAATTTTCAGGTAGTCAAAATTAAAGAAGAAAAAAAATTCCAGACTAAAATCATTGATTCAAAAATAGATTGAGCAGAGTGACTAAAACACTGAAAAAAGTCACTTATTCCCAATATTCCCACTTACTGGCCTTTGCAGTATACTTAAAAGAAATGCAAATTTCAAAAGTAGAATCAAATGTTTCTGCAGGTTCATTTTTAGAGAATTAATGCCACCAGTTTTCACTAAAAAAGTCTCCAACCATTCCTAATTAATGTTTAAAGGAGGGGGAAATGAGTAAACCCAACTGTCTGTCAGTAGGAACAACTAATCAAAGAGCCTGGACTGTAAATTGTCCAAAACCAGGATACATCCTTCAGCCAGGCTTGTAATTGATGCCAGCTCTTCGGAGCAGCAAAGAGCAGAGTCTTACCACTTCTTTCCCACAAGAATTTTTCTTCCTTATGATCTTCAAGTGTAAGTGCCACCTGACATTGACTGATAGGGCAGCAGTTATCCCAGGGGTTTGCTATTATCCCACTTACATAAGGCAGAAAGGCAACAAGTAGGGCTTGTTAACGGCAGTTCCACCAGTTCAGCTGAGCAAAGCCCATGCAGCAACCTGCCTGCTGAGGACCATTAGGTCATGTCACCCTCCTGGGAGTGGCCCCAGGATTAGGCTCACTCCCAGCGACATCAGGCGGGAAACTCCAGGAGTCCCCAGTGTGTGCAAGCGGTCGGGCTGGGGAAAATATTCGTCACGAACAACCAACCTGAGCCAGCTCTTCGAGGCCAGCTTCAACCCAGTATTGATTAAGGTTAAAAAGTGAAATCCAGCAAGTTTTATTTCATCTTACATCCGCAGCAAGGATGCAGATAACCATTAGCATTGTTTAATTAATGGAGTAACAATATTAATGCTGAAAGGCTTGGAAGACTGGTGTCAACCACTTTCTCTACTGCCAATGCATGAGATGATAGGAGCAAGGTTTTTGTCCCCATGGCACAACGTTCCCAGCCAACTCACACCAAAACGATCACCTCAGGATGAGGTAAGCGGAGACAGACCACGTTATCACCTGCACGCCAGCGCGGAGATCTGCTGTCACATGAGCCCACTGTCACCAGTCCCACCATCACCCCAGGGAGAGGGAGCAGCTGGTGCATACGTTCAGCTTCCATACCTGCCCGAAATGCCGCCGAGGTAGCAACCAGCATGGACCATGGGGAAAGGAGTACTAGCGGCAGTGGGGAGAATATGGGGAGCACGCTGGGAGGTCGGTACCTAAAACCGAAGTCGCTATAGTTCCCTTCACTGGACTGCACTGCTATACAAGCCTTGGTCACAGCCCGAGTGTAGTCAGGAGTCAGCAAAAGTACGATGTCCCAAAATCCCGACACCCTCAGGCCAGACCCTCGACGACCTACAGGAGAAAATGAGCAAAAGCTGTTGGTGCTCTATGTTGTTGCTGCAGACTGCCATAAATGTAGAAATGTACAGATAGGGACATTGTCAAAGCTTGTTGCAGGATCCCCGAATGTTGCCATGCCAAATGCCAAATCTTTCATTACAGAAAAATTTCCAGCTGCCTCACTTGAAAATGAATTGTTTCCTGTCACTAAGGCAAAGCTGTTGCACGCCAAAGAAAAGAAAAAAAGGCCAAATAAAATCTGCTGCCTCTCATTAGATCAAAGGTTGGCAGCAGAGATAAACCACCACACAAAATGACGTTTATTCAGAAGAGCAATTGACTACAGAGTCATTTGTCACTTTTAATAATACTACAGTTGTAAAATGATGATAATGGAAATCAAGTTACCCTAATGGTAATAAAATATTTGTAAACTAAACTTGTTCATTTTGACTATAAAAAAGACATTGAAATAATTTAACTGCAGAGAATAAAATTGAAATGGGTCTGTAATTACATAGATTTTCAGCATCTTCTTTATGAAAAGAGCTAACTGCTGATGACTCCCACATTTCCGTCACCTTACTCTGCAAAACAAAAGATTAGAAATATGTAGCAGATGTACAGAAAAGGGGCCTGCAGCAACATTTTAGAAGTGATGCATACATTCCTTCCCATTTCTCCTTCTTATTAGTAGCATGCCAAGTGTCAGATCTCATTAACCGAGTGAGCCTATATGCCAGTGAAACTTCACTGAGTCAAGCGAGGGGACAGAGCACTATTGATGAAGTCACTGGATCCCAAAATCCTCCTCATCACCATCAGGCAAAACACGAAAAGATTTTCAGTGACCTTGATAAACCAGCATGCTGGCAAAATAGATATTGTTGTGGCCCGGTAAGGCTTTCTTCTCCCTTATGAGCTGCCTTCACAGGTTTGATGAATTCAAGGTAAGGATTGCAGGAAATACAGCATTTTTCTCTAACCTCTCGGGTTTCTTTGAATTCTGTTTTGACCCATTTTCTAATGATTTTCCTGGAACATTTCACATTAAACAAGTTCAAGGGCCGTCAGCTGAAAAGCATGCCAGTCCCAAAGGAAAGACTGCAAGGAACTCAAGAGTGCCTTGGTAGCCTGAATCATCCTTGGATTCCTCGGCATCCTTGCTACCGTTTCAAATCTTATTTTAAATTAGAGCCATGTGAGTTTCTCCACCACCTTTAGATTCTAGGAGAGTCAAATCTCTCTGATCTCAGAGCAAGACAGTGCATCTCACAATTTTGCACATGCCTTTCACCCAGGTTGGTTCTAATGGCTCTGGTCCTTCACCCTAGGGGCATTCTCCCTCAGACCCACCGTATACAACAAACAACGATGCATTTTGAAACTGGATGACCTGACCTACTGCACAGGAAATTTCTGTTTCTCAAATGACTTTGTCTGCAGGGACTTGCTTGTCATGTGTCAGAAACTTACAGAGAAAATCTAGACCTTAGGGAAAACGGCAAGAAACCAAAAACTGAGGCCAATACATAAAAGCATGCCAAAACTCTTGCCAGCAAGGTTTTTATAGCTGCATTTTAAAACATTCATCGTGGTTTGGGTTTTTTTTTATTAAAAAGGCTGTGATTAGCACTATACTGTCAGTGTTACTGCCATTGATCCAATCCACAACAGCAGCTCCTGAGGAACTCAGGACCACAAAGCCTGCAAGTCCATCATATTATTTGAAGGAAAACTGTAAACCAAACTATCAGTAACCATCCTGAATAATGTTAATATTGAAGTAGCCAACAAGGATGCTTAGCAGAAAAAAAAAATTGTCCTCAAGTGCCAGTCTTGCAAAAAAAAGAGACCTCAAGAAGCAATTTTATTCCTACATTCTTATTCAGGGAATTACAGGGTTTTTGCTTAGACCATCTCTATATGCAGCTTTCTGATGATTATGTGTATATAAACACATACATATGTCTCTGCAGAGACAAAGGATGAGCCATGTACCTTGAACACAAGTAAGCTCAAGTTTCCTACCCTGGAACAGATTTTCTGTGTGGACCTGAACGCAGCATGCAGGGTGCTCCCTGCATTGCAGTCAGAAGCATGGTTTCAGTACATGTAGGCAAACTAGAATCAGCTTTAATCTGGTGAAGCTGAATGGAAATAAACATCAGTAGAGCCACAGTCTCAGCTGGTGTTGTGCACAGTTGAGCCTGACTGCTAAGCTTTGCTGCCATCAGCGCTGGACAAGGATGCTTGAGCTGGGTCTTGCAATTGCTCCCACTAAGCATCCAGAACCAAGGACACTCATAAGGCAGAAAGGGGTCTGCCTGAAAATGAAGAGGTTTGTAGTTTTTTAGTGGATTCCAAATGGCACCATACAGACCACGTTTCCTCTCAAGGCTTAACTCTTCAGCAAAAGCTTCTTGAACGCATTGTGGTCCATACCTCCATTCAGCATCAAGCAACCTTCCCTGTATCACTGCACCTCAGCTCCCCTCTTGCAAAGGGAAACTACACCAACACAGCCCTCTCTTTCACCTCTGTTTGAGGATGGATCTCCTATACAGATTGTCTTGTGCAAACCCAGCAGGGATCATTAGTGTATGCCTAATACCATGCTTACAAGAACCAGCTCCAGCCCTGGAAACAGACTGCCCCTTCTCCAAAGGCATGGAAGACATTTCAGGAAGCCTTGCCTGATTGGAGCTGCTCCAGGGAAAGCCAACCCAAGTGTCTATTTGCTAAATGCTGAACTGGAATGGGAAACGATGGGGAGCATAGCACAGTGGTATCCCTCCAGCTTTCCTTGTTACCTCTGACTCCAGACTGGTGCCTGCAGAGCATCTTGGGGGACTGCGCAATGGTTCACAGGACTCTGGGGAATCTTATTTGCTGTGACACAGCATGGCACAAACAGAGCCAGCTGCAGTGCAGCCATGGCCAGTTTTGATGTCTTTCATCAAGGGTAGGCAAGCCCATTGAAGAAGCGTTCAGACGCTATGCTGGCACACAGCCCTTGAAAACACAATTCTCTGCTGGTGCAAACACCCCACCAGCATCTGCCAGCTGTGGGAGGCAGGACACAGTAACCAAGTGTGTTATCTGGTTCAGTTAAACATTATTTTTCCAATTACAACTGGTTGGGTGTATACCTTCTTAAAATACCCTCATGCAACGTCTAAAAGAAGTGTAGCTCTATTTGACTTCGGTCGTTTTGGGGGTTATTTTTTTTCCTCTGCAACTGAAGAAAATCATAGTAATCTCTGGAGTTAAAACAGCGATCTGCCATCTTAACCAACTCATAATCCTAATTCATCTCAAAAATTAAATCCCTTGATCAATTTTAGTGAAAAAAAAAATCACTTGTTCTGAAATAAATCTAAGTGAATTTTCAAGATATGCACAGATGCACAATCCACACAATCAATCATACCCAAATCAAGAATACAATTTGTCCCTCACAAGCACCAACAAGATTTCACACCCTGTTTAATTTTCTTGTGGTTTTTGTTCATGTTTTCGAAACTCTGAGTGATACGGTAACATGATATGGTAACATTAATTTGTCCCAAGTCACATTAGAGAAAATTTGATCAATAATATGCTAAACATCAATTTCAGTCTCTGACAAAACAATGGATCAATCCAAGATCCTGAGACTCATCAAATGTACTAGGTGCCAGCGTAATTAATCAGGTCTGATTACCCATTGTAGCTTGAGGAACATGCTCAATTTTAGTCCAAGTGTCACAACTTCAACCCAGAGAAAAAAAAAATATGCTGTCACTAGTAGTAGAACAAGAAACAATCTATTACTACACAAAACAACACATCCTGATTTTGTCATGGGACTGACTGAAGCAATGAAGCTCAGGCGGGCAAATGTGGACTACAGCCCAGTGCTTCTCAGCATGTTGGCCTTCACAACGCACACATTGCTGCCAGGGCCACCCTAGGTCAACGGAGTAAAACCGATTAATTTCAGAGGCATTGGCTCAGTCCTGAAGTTTCACAACGCTGATGCTGGAAGCCCACTGAATCAGAGCATGCCAGAGAAGCGTCTGGCATACACCAACAAATAAAATATATATGGTCCAAAACAAAATTATAGGCTGAGAGATTAATTTTGAAGAATGCACTTTTAAAGAAGATATATATTCTTACATATGTGTGTATATATCAGACACAGAACACTGCTATAAACACACCTCAGGCCTGCTGTCAGTATCTTAGGATGAAGGACTGCTATGATGTATGGTTTGTTTTCCTCTTCTAAAGAGCCAGAGGACCTATGTTCAGTGTTTATCAGTTTGCCTCTTTGCAGTCCTTAAGATAATGTACATACAAAAGAGGAGACTGAATGAAGTGCTTCACAGAGCCTTGTTTCCAGCTATAGCCTAAATGAGTTTTGCACATGAGTGGAATCATTTACTGCTTATTTAACTTTGCAAGTGCTTTGGAAGACCTCTTGTAACACTGACTTTGTTTTTTTCTGCTTGGCTGCTGCTTTGACTGCCTCAAGCAGTTTCCCTCTGTACAGTCACAGAAAGGGATGTGGTCTTCTGGGTGCTACGGCCATGGAGCAAGGGTTGTCAATACACCACCGCAGGACAGACTTAGTCTGCAAAACCTCTCCACCAGCCCAGTGCTGTAAATGCCAAGCAGGGCTGGCTCAAAACAGCACACACATCACTCGGAGAGCCCACTGCTGCCATAAGGCATTGCAGTGTTTCCATCGCTGCCCTAACAGAGGGCTTAAATCGACAAAGAGCATCGCCTCGTAAGCAGTGTGCCAGATATGAACACGGACTCAGAGAAATTTGCTTTCTCTTTCTCTGTAGGCTGGGCTCTGAGACTTACCGCACCCCGGCCCGTGGTGCCCAAGGGCTGCATGCTTTTAAATGACGCTCCTGGTAACAATGGTGAAACCATGTGGTCCCATTTCTTATGAATAAAGCCATTCCCGAATGCCATCTGATGTGACTGCCTATGAGCAAAAACTTATTCTTTGACTTTCTTTCCCAACCTGCTTTCAGCTCTGCTGCATCAGAGCCACATGGAACAAAACCCAATATTGCTCACAGAGGTGTCATGAGGTGCAAAACTGCAGTCAGTGCAAGGAGGTCAGTTCATACAAAGCATTCATATATTCTGTGCTAAAATAACCCTTTTTTTGTCCAAGCATGCTCATTCTCATGAATCTAGATTTTTCTGTACTTCGTGTTCATTCAGCTCTCAAATTTAGGGTTTGCTTTTGACTTACAATTTCTATTCACAGGTCAAATATTCAGCTCTAACAACTTCACCACCAATCTCTTACAGACACTCTGCATTTCCCTTTTAATTCCCCCTCATTTACCCAATTAGCATTCTGTTAATTAAACCCTGAAAGTGCCTTTACTTTCTTCAGAAAAACACATTCCTGCAGGCTGTTTCAATGAGATTAGAGTTTGCACACAGGTTTTGTTCTTGGTTTGTTGGCATTATTCTGAGGGAATGTTGCAGTAAAACACCAGATTTGCTGTCTGCCATTTCTACCAGAATTTTGCCTCACGTAGTTTGACTGCTGAGATAATTAATAGTCTTTAGTAACCATGATTCCCTGGCTGTGAACTTCAAAGATAGCAGTAGTTTTATATTCTTTCTGTGACTTGAAATAGCAGACAGTTATTATAGCATTACATGATTTGGAAGTGAGGGCTGTCCAGGCACCATTAACTGAAACTGGCTAGAGGGGCTCCACCAAACCTACCTTGAGTCAAGCTTTGTATCGGGAAAGGATTATATGTTTTTTCTGACTTCCTCTCCATTTCCATCTGCACTCTGTCAAATTCAAATTATTGTACTATACAGATTACGTTACAATATGGCACTGCGTGTCTGACCCAGTGCTTAGCAACTTCCAGCCGAAGGCTTTGCCTTCCACCGGGCTTACACATCTCCATGTGCAACCCCTGCCCAGTCCGGGGCAGCACCAGGACTTGGGCCTATTCGCATGCACGAAATTGTGGTATTTCAAGTCCCTTCACAAGTCTCCAAACCCCTGAGAAATACCTCAATATATTTATTTTTTGTTCTCCCACCCCCTCATTCATATGACACATGACTGAAGAATACAAACCAGATAATATATAATAAAATGAGGCATAACAATTACAGCACCTCTCTACGGCTTCAGAGGTGTGGGTACGAAGCTCTGCTCTCGTGTCAAAATTTGCTGCTGCTCCATACAGGTGAACATGACTTTCTCCAGCACTAGCTGTTTCACAAACGAGACACCACGTTTCCTAGGTTGAGGTACAGCGTGATGAAGGAGGCTGTGCGGCTACGAGGGTGTCCTGTGGCCCCAGCTGTCTATGTACCAGGTTGCCACTGCAGGACCAGAGCCTGTACCCTCCTGCACTCCTCAGAAACTACTGCCTGGTGGCAATTTCATCGGTTATTACACCACTAGCTACAAAAGCCTGGATTATCTTGAGACCACTACTCCATTGCATCAATGGGATGTTGAAGGGTCTTCTTTACATAAGCAAAATATGGCACATGCTGTGTAAAAAATTACTGATGAATCCAAACCAAAGAAAATGTTATATGGCTATTTCAACTACATCATTTAACTCTTTCCATCGAGACACACAATGTGAAGCCCAAGACAAAAGAAGCAAAAGCTATTCTCATGTTACAGACCAACATTACCATGTTTACAAAACCACTTGGAATTAAAGACCTTATTTTCTCCTACATCTCACTGCTGCTCCTTGGCTGCGGGCTGTACCATTGCCACATTCTCACTGTCTCAAAGCCTTTGCTTGGTTTTTGGTGAGCTTCTCCTTCACAACACCACTACCAAGAACATAAACACTAATACCCCCAATCTACAGGTGAGGAGATGAACAACTTGCTAAAAGACGCACACACTGTTTGTAGTAGAAAAAGGCATGGACTTTATGTACCTAGATTGCTAGACTATAGTCCAATCCATTGAGTCCATCTTCCTCTTAACTGCAGCTGAGTTCACAGCAGCTCCATGAGCACCAGTGTGCCTGCCACGAGATACTTTGAGGGGCAGAAACACTCTCCTGTAACCTTCCCTGGAATTCTGCAGGAGGTGGGTAACTTACAGCAGGATTCCTGAGCAAAACACCATCTGACTTATAGAGATGGATGCATATACCTCTGGGATATTTGAACCAAGTTAAGATTACCAGCCCTTCTTGCCCATAGTTAGACTTGAACACAATCCATTTGATTTTTCACCAAGGACCGATAATGCCAAGGTATTATAAGAGAGAGATTTCACGGCAGTGTTTCTTCCAAGGCCGTGCACATTACACCAGCTTGACCAACCCACTTTCAAGTCACTGTCCCAGTCAAACCCAGGATACAAGCAAGCCTACAAGAACAAGCTGGCCTGAAGTCTCAAGAAGTCATAATGCTGTCATGGGACTGCCACTCCTTCCTGTGAAGCAGGGCAACAGCATTGCTTTTCCGAGCTCTGAGCAACACAAGCTGGGCTTCCTCTATTTTAAATCTCTGAGGATTTCCAGAATAGGGAAAAGCCTCTTCAGGGAGCCTTTTCTTTTTTTTTTTTTTTTTGAACAATAGAACATGGCTAAGGACGTACCTGGGTAATTAACAGGCATATAGTTATCTAGTAGTGCATAGTGTGTAGAACTCTCTATTCGCACTTTTGATGAAACTATTGTTATAGATCAGAAAAGGTGTCTTGTTGCAAGAAGTTCTCAGTGTAGGTAAAGGAGTCTTAACATAAAATCACATCTATATAAATGCGTTGGTTGACTCTCGCTCCCATTTTATTCAGCAGATGCAGATACTACTGCACTTTCACAGCTGCCCCCA
The DNA here is from genome assembly GCF_000690775.1 of Eurypyga helias. Taxonomy (NCBI): domain Eukaryota; kingdom Metazoa; phylum Chordata; class Aves; order Eurypygiformes; family Eurypygidae; genus Eurypyga; species Eurypyga helias. Next base: position 84,252 of record NW_010250847.1, read on the forward strand.
TCTGTTCTTCTGATCTATGTACATTTGTATCTCAGGCATGAGAAATTATCTGAAACTTATGGTTAGTTAGACACCAGTTTATAAAGTTTTCATCTAACTAAAGAGGAATAACACCACATCACTCAGGTGACCAGGCAGAAAAAAAACAGACAGTGTTTGATTTATAGCAAATCCAACAGCTGCAGTTTTTTAGAAAAATGAGTCCCACCACAATTACAAATAATGAACAAAGGCACAAATACCACAATTTGTGAAACATTTTGAAGAGGAGGAGAAAAAAAAGGAGGCTAAATCCATTAAGAATAGTGCCATCAGCCTTAGATTTCAAATGCAAACATCCATGTTTTCACTAAAGCAGCAGAATTTCCTTTTCCGACACCTTTCATAAGACTCAGGACCATATTTTTTCTTACCATTTGACATATTCCACATAGGTTTCTTAATCTGCAACTGTTGCTACTTATGTTGCCAAAGCATGTGAGATAATCCAGAAGTTGCTTTACTCTAAGAATTAAAAAAAAAAAAAAAAAATCACAACATCATTACTTCATCTATTTACTGTGAAACCCAAAGGAGATATTCCAAATGTATAATTTATTGAAGCAAAAATGAAAAAAATGCACATTATGCTTTTGGAAATCAATTTTCAGCTTTTTCTCAGATGGATTCATCAAAGACATATCAAGGGGCTTGGGGGGGAGTTATATGACTTTTTGCTTTTATACTATTAAAAGTCAATTTTCTCTGTGTTTGCAATTGATTTAATGTAGCCTTTGGGATTTCTGATGCACAATTTCAACTCTCTGGAGAAGGCATGGCCATTTAAATAATCTAAATAGGACTAATACGTTTCCTTAGTCTTGGCTGCTTTTTTATTGTTCATCAGAATGCAAATAAAACATGCAAAAATATTTTCTCAGTCTTTATGGCACTGGGTGATAGCTGTTTTCCATGGCAAAGATAGCTAGCCTGACTCCAAGCAACAGTCTAACTTTCATGGTCAGCATCAGACATTGCAGTTGAAGAAACCATATAGTAAGCCCCAGGAAAAAAGCTTCCTCCTCATCTCCAAATCAGAGGTTGACTGAGAGCTCAGATCTCCTCCTCAGCTCCCTGTGTTTTTTTCAGGTGTTCGCAGCTGAATAGCTTCATTGTCTGCACCCAAGTCCTTTCAAAATCATGCAGAAGAGTTACATTGCCTGGCTATGGGGCCCACGCCACTCAATGCGGCCAGTACCTACAGTTAAAAAGGGCAGGTATTGAACAGAACCACCTCTCCGTCTCACTGACTGTTCCCCCGGTTTTAAGTGAACAAAAAGGGCATCTTTGAATAGAAGCTGAAGTTTTCACCCAAAAAGGTATTAAAGAAATGATACAGAGGTACTACCCAATATCACTTCAGGTGAAAGTGCTTTTAAAGAATGGTAAAATCATTAAGATTTCAGTGCATGTGTCCTTTTTTTCCCCAGCAGAATCCAGATACTTCAAGCTCTTTAAGAAGAAAGACAGTAAAAAGTAAATGACAAAAGCTTGAGCAAAGGGTCAGTGGCAGGTCGCTGGGAATGATTACCTCTTTGAAATCCAGGCAGCGGGGGATGCAAGGTGTCAAAGGCTGTGCAATCACCTCGCTGAGCATCTAATCACCAATGGGTCTGATCAGTGAAGAACACGAGGTGAGGAACCTGGCGAGGTCACTAAGCAGGAGCTACAAAGTGGATCATGCTGCTTTACACAGAGGGAACAACAAAAAGTCCCAAAAGACTGCATCCTACAGAAACTGTTGGTAAAGGAGATGGGAAAACAAAGAATTATTAAAATACCTAGGAGGAGGGTAAAGAAATAAAAATTACTGTTAAGATGACTCTTTCCACATCTGTGGGAGCTCACTGACTTCAGAGAATGCTGTTTCCCCTGATGTCAGAGAGTCACTGGATTAGGTAGGAAGGGGTAGGTCAGAATGGGTAGGTCATGGGTCACCATCTGGCCCTGAAAAAAAGAGGAAAATAGCAGAGAAAATATCAATTTCAAAATAAGCAAGTACCTTTTCAAAGAAATGGGGAGGACAAGTGGGAGACACCTCACTAAAACCCAGGCTGTGTGACCGCACAGGAGCAGGCGCAGTTTCACACAGACGAAGAGCCCTGCCTCGCTGCAAGTGATGTGTTCAGGCTTAAAGTAGTTCTCAAAAACCATCACCCCTGTCAGCTCCTTGGTACTTGTCGGAGACACAATGGCAGATGGGAAAGTGTGCCTGTGCTTCAGCAGCCTTGATGCAAACTCCAGCCCACTTCAGACCGTAGTTCAAGCCTTCCACTGGTTTAAAGGACTGCATTGCCTCATGCAGTGGAGTTGTGGAGGCATGCTTTCCACCCTGTCTACATCACTACCTGCACAGTGCCATCCAATAAACATCTGTAGCTGGCAGATGTGGGGGTGCACACCATTAAGTACCACCATTAGGTCCACCAGAGAACTGTGTGTTCCTGTGATTCCAGGAACAGACTTCACAGAAGGCAGATGAACGGGTAAAATGCCATCACATGGTGAAGGCAGGGAGAAGAGGGTGGAGGCCTTTCAGGGACATGGCCACATCCCTGCCATATGGTTCAGGATGTCCCCACACGGGAAAGGGCTCATGGGTAAGAGAGACTACAGGTCCCTTTCTTGTCCCAGGCCAGGCTACAGCCCCTCACACTTTGTTTTCTTCATAAGGAATACACAGACAACAGTAATTTAAAACATGCATAGAAAGAATTGCTTTTCCAATAGATTTACATACCTGTGGTCAGGGGGAATTTGGGAAAACAATATATGCACACGTGTACACGCACTCTAGCTTTGCAAGGACTAAGAATTACATTTGCGAATTCAAGCGGGAAAATGTGACCCCATTTAATGATGGTGGCAGGTTTAGCTCTACATTCCTAGATAAACCTGGGTAACCATAAGATATCTTCACTTGTATTGTTACATGCTGTATTTATCATGATCTGTGGCAAGGTCAGAAACTAATTCCCATGCAACAAGAAGGACAGCTCCCTCTGGATTGCTCTTACCTTACCAAGTTTCAGCAAATGCACTGATGTGTAAAGGTACCTCACAGTTAATTGAATGTTTATCAACACAGTATTTAGGCAGTACTGTTGTTTTTTCACAGTTACAAGTTGCACATTTGTTTCACAGTGTTTTCACTGCCTGTGTAACTGCTAAAACTATATATTCAAGATAATGAGGTTTCTAGTGGTTGTGAAATGTTATTTAAATGCTGATTTCGGAAGTACTGTTCGCAACCTCTGTTAGCTCTTCAGAGAAAGCACAATTTTCTACAGGTTTATATCAGTGTAAATCTATGGAGCTTTGTTGAAGCATTTCATTCAGAGCAAAAATTTGCTACTCATTTGACTAGATACCCACAAGCCACTGACCTAGCTAACAAGTAACCTGCAGCACAATAAAATGACAGTCATAGAAAAGCATCTCAGTTAAATGTGAACCCTAATTCCCTTTAAGTTTCTTTTTCTGTCATTTCCCGTCATTGCCCTTGGAGTCTGGACAAAATTTTCCACACCCACTTTGGTTTCAACCCAAATCAAAAGTACTTCTGCAAATGGAGTTTGTTATTCTGTAAGCTTACTACTGCATGGCAGGGTGTGGGGGAGGAGGGAGAGGGGAATGGATGAATCTTTGCTTCTGGTTTTCTAAAAAGCCAAGGTCTGAAGCCAGGTATGTGGCTCAGCTGCTTGGTGACATCATGTAAGTCATTCCACCTTCCTCTGCTTCACATTCCCACCTGCTTGGAAAAGAACTGTCCAAAATACTTTGAAGTTCTCTACTCAAAATACTTGAAACGGCTGGGTCTTACTTTTATAAGAAGAAAAATAGTCCTGTGCATATGCAATGGGGCCGGAGCAAGGAGCAACACAGCAGGTCCTGCCCTGGCCCTGACACTGCCTTCGTCTGCAGCTCAACTCACTCCCTCTTTGCCTTCGTTTCTTCTGTCTAGTGTGGTATTCATTGCATGTTTGGTATTTAGTCCTGATGCACCTCCTACCAGAATATTGTGCTAAATCTTGGTGTCTACCATGTAAGACTGAATTACAGAATGGTTGATATTGGAAGGGACATCTGGAGGTCATCTGGTCCAACCACCCTGCTCAGGCAGGTCCACTTAGAGCCAGTCACCCAGGACCATGTTCAGACAGGTTCTGAATATCTCCAACGAATGAGACTCCACCACCTCTCTGGGTAACCTGTGCTAATGCGCGGTCACCCTCACAAAGAAAAAGTGTTTCCTCATGTTCAGAGGGAACATCCTGTGCTTCACTTTGTGCTCATCACCTCTGGTCCTGTCACGGGGCACCACTAAGAAGAGCCTGTCTCCATCTTCTTTGCACTGTCCCTTCAGGTATTTGTACACATTGATGAGATCCCCCCCCAAAAGCCTTCTCTCCTGGCTGAACTGAGTCCCACCTCTCTCAGCCTTTCCTCAGGAAAGACTGCAGCACCTTAAAGATTTTTGTGGCTCATCACTAGACTTTCTCCAGCAGTTCCATCTCTCTCTTGTACTGGGAAGACTGGAATTGGTTGAACATCTGTGAAAACCTGACCAAAAAGACATAGTAATTATAAAAGACAAAATAGCTTCCCTTAGAGACCTCAGGAGTTAGTTTACCAAGGAGAAAGTTAAGGGTGAAGCTTGATCACAATTTTTAGGGGCCAGGACAGGGAACACAACATTCCTAAAGTGCTTGTCAACTCATCAGACAAAAGTGTAACAAGACCAAATGACCCAGTTTGAAAGGGGACAGAACAGAAATGAAGTGCAGTGAAATTATTTGTTTAACAATGGCAGCAATTATCTGCTGGAAAATTTACCAAGTGTTCTGGTTGATTCTCCATAGCTAGTGATTAAATCAAAATCAGATTTTTTGTCTTCTTTGAAGTCTTGTTCCAGTTCATATAAAAAGTCCTAGGGCCTGTGTCATGCAGTAAGTCAGAAAAACGATCACTTCTGGCCTTCTGGCTCTATTATCTATTCTTTTACATGACATGACACTTGCTGTTCTGATGATTAGGCAATTAACATTGCAAAATACCAGAAAATTCCTAAAATTCAGTAGTGCTGAATGCCCCGAGTTAGTCTTTGCCTCAGTCTCGGAACACAAAATCACCACTGTACCTGTCTCTAAAGCATGCCATAAACAAGGCAAAGAAGAATTTGGTAGCTTAAATGTCTTTTTTGGTGTCTCCAGCCTATCTCACTTGTGTGCTAATCAGCAGTAGTACCTGTGTGCCAAACACAGGCTGATAAAATCCCTATACAGATTTGATTATAAGCAACCGAAGCATCTCTAAAAGAAAAGTGTTACGGGGTTCTTTATCCTAGCAGAACTGCTCAGAGTGAAGAGGTTTGCATTTACTCTGGAGAGGATTCCTTTAAAAAAAAATTCTTTGAATATAGCTAGGAGCTGGAATAAATTGACTAGCAGAGGTCAAGTTGCTGCAGCAACGATGTGTTTGGCTTCTAGAGACAGTCTACCAGATGTACCAAGCAAAAGCAACTTTTCTGAAATAGCCTTGATAATAGGTTTCTGAGGGAGACGTCCCCTTGAAAGCAAAGTGTTCTGATGCCATTTACCAAGGTATGCCATGAAAGGACAGGAAAGCATTAGAAAAGAAAATAGAACATATGTTAATCATCTGCAATTCAATCACTTTTCTGTATAGCTAGGAAATGAATAATTTTGTGTAACGCTAAGCATACGGCTGTGACTCTTTGTAGACAGTCCTTGAACTGAAACAATAAAGAAAGCAGCATGCTGTTTGCCATTCAATTGCAGCCCTCCTGAGAGCCAAAATAAGCTTTAGGAAAGTTCATGTCTAATTTTCAGATTTGCCTGTTATCAAGAGATCGAGGAGCCTGAAGAATTTCCTTACTGGTACGGCATCCTTAGTACCTTCGTGTTATTTACCAGAGCAGACCAAAAGTTCAGCGCAGATCCAGAACCACAGCACTGTGGGGAGGATCGGATGACACATCCCTCTGGATAGAGACTTGCTCATCAAGAATATGCCACCTCCTAAGCTGACGCCGAAATAAGCAGTTTCAGAGGGGATATGGACTTATTTCACAGGCATAATGTTCCCAAAGCCACGGGCAATTCTGTGTATAAAGCCTGTGTGTTTCCCACTATAGTGTGAGAGGAGGAAGTGGGAGCCAAACATCTACTCCTGTTGGCAACACGTCTCTGTTTCCACTCGCAGCCGATGTGCCTACGCTCCTGTGGCTGCTCAGGAACCGTGGCCTCTGGAGATCTCACAAGCTAGTCAGAAGGATACCATGGGAACCCATGAACAGATCTGGTTTTGTTTAATTTGGTGCATATGACCACTGACCGGGAGTAGCGGCACTGGTATAAGCCAGCACTACCAAGAACAGCTCTCACCTCACTTCCAAATGGTTTCTCTGTTCCTCCTGGCACCCCCAATTAGAAATCACCTGTTTACAGACCCAGAGGCAGAGGGCAGCAGTAAGTTTGTTGCTCCCCCAGGCAGTTCCTAGAGCCCCTGTTCTTCATTTCTTCAGTGTAAGCTCAGATCTAGGCAGAAGCCCTTGGAAGACTGCACAGTCCCTAAGTACATCAAGATAAGAAGTGCAGTGCCTCAGGAGTACCAGCTCATCCCCACCTCAGCCAACACTGGAACTAAGTCCCTTTGATGACAACCATCATTTTAGCTCATTTGCTACAGCTGAATGGCTTTTAAAATTATATAACAGGGTGAGGAAAAGATCCTGGAATTAAAATTTAAACTGTGTTTGTTTATAAGCTAAGCAAATAACATTATTACTTACTGTGTTCCAAAATCCCTGCTAATCAGCACACAGATAGCTTTATCTGGGTCCTTTCTCCTCACAAACACAATCTACTCTCTCCTGCTCTTGGTATCACTTGGTTTACCTGTTCTGTTATATTTGATGGAAATTTTTGAGACTGAAATCTTAAAAAAGGCTGAAATAATTAAAAAAAGAAAAGTATCATTAGTATACCATCCTCAATCAACAGAAGAAATTCAAGCAGTGGGGAAGCTCACGCATGCAAACATGCTAAAAATGTCAATAGAAGAGGCTCTTAGTTTGGCAGAAATGCAGTTAGATAGTCTGCATATAAATACACAAGTTTTGAGACTGTCCCAGTGCGGGTGTGCACATGTAGGTATCAGCTGCCAAAAACCAGCCATGCTTCCCCGTGGTCCCAAAGCGGAACGGGCCCTTGGTGCACTGGCACCCTGCAGCCCGCCCCACCAGGGAGCCAGCGCAGCAGGGGGCAGCCCAGAATTATCATGGCAAACGGAAGGAGGGCTCCAAAAGGGAGGAGGATACTGTAGGGACCAACATGACACGTAGGCAAGAGCCCATCAGCTGCAGAGACAGAGGCTGAGGAGGAGCTGCTGGGTGGCAGTTCGGCAGAGCATGGGCTGGGTCTCACGCCCCTCACAAGCAGAGCACGAGTCCACAGTGTTTGTCAGGCGTGGGGAAGGTGCTCATTATACCAAGGTATATAAGCACAAAGACATTATTTTTCTCTTCTTCAGCTTGTGTCAGCCTCCACTATGCATTGCTGTGAACCTCTGGCCTGAAGGCAAATACAGACACACTGGGCACAACACAGGAGAGCGTCACAAGCAGCCTGAAGCACCTCTGGCTGCAGGCTGCAAGCTGAGTAAAGCAGGGTTCTTCTCCCAGAGGAATTCAATACTTGGGGTTAGAGGCAGGAGGGGTGACAGCAGTTTTCAAGTTCATAAAAGTGACAAAAAGAGAACAATCTGTTCTTTATGTCCACAGGAGATCAAACAGGAGGATAGGGATTTAAATTGTGCAAGGAAAATAGCTAGAGAAGCAACTGGAAAACTCTGAGGGGAAGTCTTTAAGAGAAACACCCTGAGGTACAACCCATCCTGGGTCTGGCTACAGTATATTCAACAATTACAACATTCAGAAAGCGCAGACAACCTAAAGCACACATCCGTACACATGGCAAATACAAATAGGTATAGGTATGATAGTTATGTAAAGCATTAACTGATGTCTGAAAAAGGCACTTAGCCTAAAGTCTCAATTGCAGCATTATTTTTGTGAGGATCAAAGGTCAAATTTACAAGGTACGAAGGGCATTCAGCCAAACTTAGTTAATTTTCAGGGGGAATTGAATGCAAAACTCTTTTCACTTAAAATCGCACATCTTTTCACCCTCCAATTATCTTTTTCCTTTCTAATAGATTTTGTCTGTGAATGCCGAAGGTGTGGAGACTACTTAAAATAATCTGAGGTGCACACACTCCTACTAGGTATGGGTAAATGAGGGTGCACAGTACATTTGCAGAAAGCCTGTCACACACTAGGGAGTAGTCATGTCAAACTGAGACCTTCCCTCCATTTCTGCATGGAGCGCTGGCTCACATCCAGTTCAGACAGAGTAGCTGAAAGTCATTTCTCTCTGATGTTGTTTAAAAGCCTAAATGCAATGAAATACTAGTCTGAGTCCATTTCCCAGTGAGCAAAAAGTGTCAAAAAGCCACCATCAGAGCTGGATCTAATTGGCAGTCCCAGCAGGGAAGCAAGGAAATAGAGAGACATGGAGACGCAATACCCTGCCTCCTGTGGTACTTGTTACAAAACTTTCTGCAGCAGTGGCTCCAACTTTTGGTGAACTGAATTTCATTTGCTTCCCACCCACATCAAACCCCCCCCCCCGCACTCTTACATCATTAACCAGATACTTCACCGGCACATTCTGCCTCTTTGTCCCCTTCTGTCTCTTGCTGCCAATGAAGCGTTGCTGCCGTATGAAAAGTCACAACATGGATCTATATTCTTGACTGATTATATGCAACTTCAAATGCTTCACCCCATGCCAGACTCATGGCAATTCTGGCCTCAATCCTTTCCTGGCTACATTTCAATATATTTATCCTTTTCACTATATACCGAAGCACATGACTCAATTGAGCACAGAGTTATAGGGTCAAACATCATCAATTCTGCAGCTGAAGCCTTACCTCCCCACAACTCACTCCCAAGTCACTCTCTATTACAGTGAAACAAACACAAAATCAAACCCAAAGCCCTGGAAGATTGGCTTGATAACATGCCCATAAAATCAGATTATTCAGCCTAACCAGGTCTGCTCAAGAGCTTTGTGTGAATTTCTGACACACATAACACTGAAGAACTCATGTCAAGCTTGCCCAAAAGGCATAGGTAAGTATTGTAGTAGGTAGTCCTGTAGTCAAGTTGCCAGTCTAGGAAACCTGGGTTTGGTTAACTGCTACACCACAGGCTTCCTTTGGAACAATGGGCAAGTCCCATTGATTGCAAAGGAGGTAAGCATCTCACTTTACTTTCTTTCTTTCCAGGCTTCACTTTGCAGAATTAACCCTTTCCAGGCACTTCAGAGGACAAATCTGTTTCAGAAAGGTGCTCAGACACAAGAGAGATGAGGGAGGATGATGAGGTACCACCAGCAGCTAGAGAATGCATTACTTTATTTCCAGTGGTTATCTACAGCTCTGCATTGAATGTACACTGCCCTGTATATCTGTGCTAAAACAAGTGGTGCGTATTTCCTTTCAAGAACTTACAGGAAGAAATGGCTTATTTTACAGCATCTGTCATGATAAGGTTTCTGAACCCTTTCCAATAGTAGTAACAAAAAAATCACAACAGACTCATTTTCTCACTAATTTTCCTCCCAAGGCATTCAGAAGTATTCTTCTACTGGTCTACACAGTTGAGGTTATTTCCTCATCTCCCTTCCCTCTTCCCTCTCTTTCCCAAAAAACTTTACTTATTTAGATTTTCTCACGTCCTTATATTTTTGTCCTACTTTTCACCTCCTGCTCTATAATTCATTGTGGTCTGCAGGGAAACTAAGTCAAAGCAGCAAATTTTATGATTCAACCTGAGCACAAGGAGATCGGTTGCTCTCACCTCTTCTGAAAATGAATTTGAAAAATCTGGTCTTCCTAAAAAAAAAAAAAATCCACACCTTCTGTATGAAAAGAATCATAATGAAGAACAGTAGCAAGAAATGGCAAAGAGCAAGAAATGGAAGGTCACCACCAGCAGAGTCCTGCGGAGGTCTCCGGCCATCCAGAGGACAACATATTTGGTGTAGACAAAATTTAGGCTCTGCAAGAGCCTTTGGCCATATAAAAACACCTATCTATCTACACTGTCAAATGTACCCCTTCACACACCCTTTCCACATAAATGGATACGCTGCACGCTCGAGACTGTCACTGGGAAGGGAAAGGGTGGCAAATTTGTCCAAGAACATGCTTTGGGAGGTTCACCCAGGAGTAGTCTAGATGGCCATTTTAGACACCCTTCTTGTTAAAGAAAATGTCAAACCTCCTGTCGGAGAGGGGAAAGAGCAGCAGGTTGCTTTACAGGCAAGCACCAGGCCAGAAGTAGGAAGGTGCCTGGACAGTGGAAATCTAGACAAATAGTTCCTGGACAACCTATTAATAGAAATGCATCCTCATTGCCTGTTCAGATTGTTTCAAGTCAACATATTTGTAGTAAGGAATATTTGTACAGGTAATTAACAAACTACACAAAATTCAAACACATGCTTTCTGTAAATGCAGTTCTATTACTAACCTATGTAACGACATACTCTGCACCATGCTTTATGTTCTGCACAAAACGGGGGAAATAACATAGGCTGCCATCAGATTCCACTTTGATTCCTCATTTTTTGTAGTACATTAACAGGAAATACTGTCTCTTTTTGCCATGTAAAGGAATGTTCATGTTGCATTTCTAGTTCCTTATACTACTGCGGGAAGGACCGCTTTGCATGACAGCAGTGACTGGTGATGTGCAATACAGCAGCTGGTTCCAAAAATCTGATTTCTGTGTTTACCTACCTGGCTTTAAAGTCTCATAGCAAACTCAAAAAACCAAAACAAAACAAAACAAAAAAAACCCATGCCCAAGTAAATTACCATGCTGAAAACTTCCACATAATCCTATATATGCAGAACGACATTTGTTAGACCATTTTGCAAAGTTCCTTCACATTCGCTAATATTATAATAAAATACCTTTATTATCATGGCTTGCACTGGGAATTAGACCTGGAACTTCTCTAACTGAGGGTTACAGGGTGCAATAAAGTTGCTAGTAAAAACCTTTGCAGCTCAGGTCTTTTTACTGTTTCTTTCCCTTTCAAAATGTTTTGGTTCATTTCAAGTCTTGCACCTGCTTTGATTACCCATTTTACTGATTATATTCTCTTTAACACAGCTAGAGCAGAGGCCTGCTTTGCTTTACGCTCCTCAGTGACAACACTTCCACCAAGGATGCTCTAGGAGACGGGCACTTTCCTTGGCAGCGAAGAAGCAAACCATGACATGTTTCACACAGAAGGCTGCCTCGGAATATAAATAAATAAAAGCACTCACCTCATATTTTATCCAGCATCTTCTGTGCCTCATCAGAGGAAATTAAAAAAGAAATTGGCTTCTTGATAGGATAGATCAGACACCTTAAGGAATAGCTGCAATTTGTGTTTCTGAGAAATGAAAATTGAAAAGCAGGCTAAAGTGGATATTGGGTGATTTATAAACCGCCTTTCTCCATTCTTTCTGAGTGTCAGTACCGTCAGCAGATCATCGATAGCACTGTCTTTAACATACGATTTTCACAACGAAATTAAACAGGCAACTCCCCATCCCGCTTCCTTCCCACCTCACACAGTGCACAAGGGTGCTCCAAGGACCTCTCAGCCCCTGCTGCTCGGCGGGAGGCATGCTTCCCGAAAACCTGCTCTGCAATTCCATTGCCCCGATGCAGCGCAACCAGCACCGGCTGTCGTAGCTGTCAGAGCTGTTTGTGCCAAATGCACGAGGCTTGATCGTGAGCAAAAATATTAAATGTTATTCCTTGACATTTTGTTGGTTTAGTAATCTAACCCCTTGGAAACTATACAAAGATCTATAAAGCCATTCAGTTCTTAATCGTAGCGGATATGAATCACTGTGTCAGTTAACACTGGGTGCATAAATCGCTGGCAACATGGATTTATGACACCAGGATGTAATTCACCAGTATCAACTCTTAAATTTGATTAGAAATATGGGATTTGAGAAGAAAGGACTTAGATAGTTGGTTGCAATTTGAGTTGTGACCTTAACGAAAAAGTCGAGGACCAAGGCTCACAATCTGCTGGTGTGTTTAAGTAACAGTTTCACGTTCGCCCTGCTCAGATTAATTGCTTCTTTAATCTGCGAACGCCGACACACATGCGCAGCTGTGCACGCTAATAGGGAGGATGGCAGCCGAGGCTCTATCAAGTTTCATTATATCCTGCTCACTTAATTGTCTTCATCACTGGAAACCATCATTTTATTTAACGGTTTAAATAGGGCAGAAATGCCATAATCACATTTAAGTATTAAAGACATTTATAAGCAAACAGAAATGGTTTTAAGAGGAACGCATATGACAGTGCTGCGTGAATTTGGTTGCCTGTTGCATGTAGAAGATTTTTCTACTTATCCCTGGTGCCTGTAACCAAAGCAGGGTCAGAGTCTGTGATAAAAAGTTTTTTGATTCATTCAGCTTAGCCTGGTGACACTGGCACGCTGGGTCAAGTGCACTGTAGCTGACTGTAATTGCAGATATTAATGAAGCTCTGAAAGGGATTCAAAAATTACTCTAAATGTCCACACTGGCTAGAAGCTCCTTTTGTTCTCATATAAACATGCCAGATCATCCAAAAAATAATTCAGCTACTTGGGTCAAAACACACAAATAACACTTGAGCTCTTTTGCAGCTTATGCCCATGCCAGGCTTCTCTCTCCTTGGCTCATTACCTTGTTCTCCCCCCCTCATTTGATGAGGGAGCCTGACAAACATCAGAGCACTGCATCCATACGCTGATGCTACCACACCTTCTATCACAAAACACAGTTGGCAGAAGCACACTACAGCTGACAGTGGGCTGGGGCAGGGAGGGGAGGCCAGAAACTACTCCCCACTGAAGCCTTGGAAGTGACACAACATGTCCCAGCCTTGGAGCCATGTCAGATTTGGATTTCCCACCACCCAATAACCATATTGAGTGGGTGGATTTCACCTGTCAGAGAGCTGCAGGGCCTTAGAGTGCAGGTCCCTTTTCCTCCCCACAGGCAACCCCCTGCTCTGCTCCTGACGATGTCTTTGCTCTGATCACTGGCCTCAGTGATCCCATGGGTCCCAACCTTCTGTCCACACCTCCTTTCAAGATGCTCCATTTATGGATAAACCAGGTAAAACTAACTATCCTGACAGCAGGCATTGAGGGGTCTAGGTTAAACCGAAGCTCCCTGGGGACACCCCATGGGGTGTGAGCATCTCTTTTACCTGTCCACTTGTCTCTGTGGGCAGTCTGCCTCATCATCAGAGCAGCAGCCAAGCTCACCCAAGGAGGGGGAACAGAGGAGCAGGTTGGACTTGGGCATCTTCTCCCACTCTGTCTCTGCGAGCCACCGGTCACAAACATACAGAGACTAGAAACTTGCACCAGCTATAATCCCTCTTCAAGTCAAGAAGACTGCTAGCACAGCCCAAAAATTTCACTTGTCAGCAATGTCTTTTTCTAAAGAAACCAGGCAAGTGGCTCAGCAAATGCTCTGCAGAAAGTCCCTGCAGCGTTACAGTGCCACGTGTCAGCCCTCCATCGCCTCTTCCCGGTGTCAGCCCTTCACTGGACCAGGAGAATGGAGCTGTTCTCCCTCTCCCTGCTGTTAGTCAAACTTTGAAGCATCCAACTGATACTAGTCTATCAGCCTTACAGTTATTTAAAGAGAGCCTGTCAGTTTATTATTAATAGTAGCAATTACATTATAGCAGTTAAAAGACACAAGTGAGATTGGGAACGTACAGCAGCCGGGGTTAAAGATCTGTTCAGCCCTAGCCTGTGCTAGAAGAGGCCTTCAAGTGTGATTATATGGGCAAACTCTTCTAGCTGAGGCCCAAGATACATCTTCCCACGGTACGTGGCATAGATATGAGCACGCTCTGCCAGCCGCCCATCTATAAACCGAATGGCCGCCGAGCCAAACTTTCGCTAATACACCCTTCCTCTCAGCAATATCTATTGCCTCAGGTTTAGCGAGGCACCCATTGATCCACGACACTTCTGGTCATTTCAGAGCTTGAGGCAGAGCATGCCGACATTCAATTTCGGCACATCATGCAGGCAATACCACTCCCTCATTTCCACAGGAGAAATACCACTTCCCAAAAAGAATGTAAATAACCAGCAGAAAGCTGCACTCTTTTTGCCCGTATAGCTGCATCTAAACTAGGGCTTTACATCAGCATGAAAGCATTATTAAAATAGCACATCTAACCAACCTTATTTTACTGTCAGCAACTCCAAATGTAGGTCTGAGCCGCTGGGAGAGAATTGTCTTCCCAAATAGGCACTGAAGAGTTCATGTTATAAACGCTTTCTTGAGGAAGAGAAACTGAGGCAGAAAGCAGTTGAAAGACTTCCCCAAGGTCATACAATGCATTTATTCAAACCATGACCCCACCTGCATTTTAGTCCACGGCACAGATGCCAAGGAGGTAGCAATTTAATAAACTACGAGCCCCATCTGTTCATTATTGTCTCAACTGGAGATTGTCATCCCCAAAGCTGAGCCACATTAATTGATTATATGAATGCTCCTGGTTTGCCCCAGTGCAAAGGCAGTCAATTTAATTTAAATCCTTGTTGGAGGAGATTTCAATTTGCTGGCTGACTTTATGCTGAAGCAGACAAGGAGCACTCACTTAAGTTTCATAACCCGCTCCTGCTACGTATGACAGAGCGCATCTGTCCACCTCCTACCTCTGTGGCAATTTTTAAATCAAAACAAATAAAATGGGAAATGAGCAAAAAGGAGATTTTTTCTGTGGAGTCTACCCAGAGCTTTGAGCTTAACAGAATTTCAGCCAGCAGAATTTCCCAAATCTAATAGCATTTCTTCAGTCTGAAGTTTTCCCTGTTCTGAAGTTTCTCTAGTTTGCTTTCCAGCATCGTCTATTTTTGCTTTCTCTATGTATTTTAATCTGGGTAGAGAAAACAGAACACATTTCACATCCTTATTACAAATTCCAGCACTAGGCAGCAGTATCAGGGTCACAGAAGAGGGGTGGGGGGAAGGTGGGGGGTATGTGTGAGAATCTTTTAAAAACTTTCCCTAAATGCAGCATCCACTCTTTTTGACATTTCAAGTCATCAAAACTTCACTAGTGTTATGAGATTTCTCTCTTAGCCTTTTCTTTCATTTTTATTAGTGGCTGGATTTTGATTACATTATGCCTGACAAAGACCAGCTGCCTCCACAAGTAACTGCATTATGACCAGAGGCAGCCACAAGTAAAAGCACTATGTATGTAAAGAGGTCACACCATTTACTGCTTGTTTTGGTCTTTGTTCTTAATAAACTGCATGAGAAACCAATTCACCTGCACCCTTCTGATGTTAAAATAATAGACTTGCAAGCCCTCCCTGTGAGCTTGGCTCCTGGTACAAAACCTACCTCCACCGAACAATCCACTCACCCTCTAAAAACACCATTTCCCTCTTCCGTCCACAGGAAAAGGACTTTTTGCACATATGCCCTCTTCACTAAAGAAGGAGGTTTGGGGTTTTTCAGATAAAAGACGATAGTAATTTTCAGCTTTGTCCTAACAGTTACAGTCCTGTTTTGTTTGCACTGGGGATATTTTTATCTTAGGAAAGGGAGAAGAAAGATTCCATCTCCCAAACAAAAACGCATGAGCATAGACTCTTCAGATGTTTTGCTCAACAGCAGTGACATTACCAAGAAATGCAACAGTAAATAAAGTAAGCAGATGTTTGCAGGCAGCTGAACAAGGTGGTTTGAAGGTACCCAAATTACTGCAAACAGCCCATTTCTCTTTCTCTTCCACCTTCTACCCCATCAGTTGACCGTAATGGCACTTTTGCTGTTCATCACTCTCTCCCCATCAATTTTCATTGCCCTCCACAGCTTCTTTATCACTTTTGTTGTCAAACCTACAACTACCTTTACTTCAGATGTTTGCCATAAATCCTGGCAATAGACATCTAACCCATGAAGAATATAAATAAATTGGCTAGTTTTAAGAGGCACTAGGCGATAATGTATTTTTTCATATCCACAGATATAGGTAATATCTTCACATCTCTGTTGGAAAACTGACATTGTACTAATACCCTTACTCTGACTGTTTGTCTGTCCCCTTTGTGCCATGTTAAGGAGTGAGCACATTCTGGCACAGTAAATAAGGACCAAACCACCATCTGACTTAAAACAGCCACCACGAAAGAAAAATTTTCAGACGTTCCCTTTTTGCATCCCCTGCAGGCTGTTATACTATAAACTGCCGTTAAAAATAAAATTATTTTATTTTAACTCTAAGCTTTGCTAAAAAGCACTGAATGCTCCTGGGTTTAATGCTTGTGAACAGAACTATTATCATTTTCAAAGATTATAAATGATAGAGTTTTAGCTTCCAGAAGAAGAAATACTAAAACCATTACCTCCTTTGTCTTGCAATTCTGTGGTGGGTATTTTTTGGGGTTGTTTTTTATTTTTACACTGATGTAACAGCATTGACTTTAGTGGGAGATGAGGTTTACTCCAGTAGAAACAATAGAGAAAAATCAATCACTTTCTGCAGATATGCCTACTTCTGAAGCCAAAATGTGTGACCGTGAGCGTGCTCCAACACAGAACACCCCACGAGCCAGGCACACTTTCACCACGGGGCTGCAGCAGAGCCAATTCCCAGCCTTATTTCAACTACCCAGACTGAAAAAATAAAACCTAGGTCCACACCATGTGTAAAAGCACACTGGGGATGAGCAAGGCTAGACATGGGAAATTTCAATTCTCTTTACCACCAGTTGAAATCCTGGATGTTTCAGGACGAAACCTCTGTTTTGGTTAAAGGCTCCACAGCCACAGCCCTGCCATTCTAATCAACAGCAAGGCACGATGCTGTTCCCAGTAGCCTGGACCATATAGTCACAATCTGAAAAGCACAGACTTTGTTGACAATAAGGAGACAAATGTCTAGCTGCTGAGAAACCAGGAGAAACAGCCCAAGTATCACTGATACTATCAAAGGCCAAATAAAAAGGTTTTTTTTTAAAAAGCTTTGCCATCATTTACCTTTTTGGGGGGACACAGGGAAGAAAAGGATAAACAGAAGGGAGAGGTCAGATCATTTTCTGTCACTGTGATACTCCTAGGACATAGGAGAACAAATTCCCAAGGACCCACCAGCTGAAGGATGGGGTAGAAGCAGATGCACACATTCATGGAGTTCTCTTCTCCTTTTGCTTCTCATTTACCCTGACCGAAATAAAAGGGTAAGGCAAACCCCGGCTGCCAGGGAGATATCCCACCAGCCCTCACTTTCTCCCCATCCTCCCACCGGGGCAGGACCCCCTGCGAGAGGAATGTCCATGTCCCTCACAGCTTTCATAAACCCTGTCATCTGGCAAGAGTGCTCATCCCAAGCAGTTACACCCAGAGCCACTGCCTTCACCTCTGCAAAGCAAGTGGCAGTCATGCTGGTGATGAGGGGAAACCTTCTTTCCCCCAGGCATGTGACAAAGCCCAGCTTCCCTAGAGAGAGGCATCCTCATGTATGGAGCAAGCTGGCTCACCATGTCCCAGTGCTTCGTCCCCAAAACCATGAGGGAATGCCACCTTGAAACAGCCACTGAGGCTGTAATAACTGACTTCTGCCAGGGACAGAGCAGGACAAGGAGAGGAGCTGAGAGGACCAAGCTGGCAGCTGAGTCCTTTCCCTTCAGAGAGGATTTAGGCTTTCCAAGTCACCAGGAGCTGTGGCTGGAGGAGCATGCTACTACCCTTCATCCTGATGGTGCCAGTTGTCACAGCACCTGTCATTGCCACCCTAAGGCCGCCTCATGGGCAGCTGGGTGAGGCATCCTGGCAGCAGACCACGCAACCAGCCTGTTTAAGCAGCACAGTCTGATGTGTACAGCCTGCAGATACTTCACTGGGTAGCCTGGCGTTGCTGCAAGCCGACAGCTCATTATACCAGGTCAGCACCCACCTTGCTTCCAGCCTCCTCCATCCAGGCAAACCCTCAGAAAGGTTATGCCTGAAGTGGTCACCACCACCTCAGATCATGACAACTGGCAAGTGTAGACCAAGGTTGTCACTGTTATCACAGGGATGCACATGGGGTTTCTCCCTCCCTGCTTCCCCTCCTACCTGAAAAGCATTATTTCCCCTCATTGCAGCTACTTATGCATACACTTATGATATGGGATATAGGGAAAAAAAGGCAAGACATCTGTTCAGGAAAATGAAAAAAAAGAGAGTGAAAGAGGGAATGGAAATATTCAGGTAAACAGTCTGTGATGCACAAATGGAAAACATTCAATACTTGGAAACTGTGTTTAATATTTGCAATTTACATTCACATTTGAGAGTTCAAAGTGGAAATACAGTTCAGCTTTTCAGAGGTTCCATCTCTTGCCATCCTTCCCTCTCTCTCCCCAGCAGAGCTGCCAAAGACTAGCAGCCTCCCCACACACCGCCACACTCACCCCGAGAGCAGGGTGCTGCTGAGGCAAGCCCCCCAGCATCCCGGATTACTTTAGTTCCTGAGAGACCCCACCCCAGCCCTGCAGACCTGGTGGAGTAGAGGGATTGTGCAGGAAGGGACCGCAGATGATCAACGACACGCAATGGCCATTGCAGGAACTAGGCTGCCTGTATTGGACAACCAAGGTCACCTTCCACCACACTCTCCATCTTGCTTAGGCAAACTTCACCTGGTGTTAGATTTTAGGCACCCCACAGCTTCCATGTTCCCAGTGTCACACACAGATTAGCAGCCACCATGTCCTCTCACACAAGCCTCTGCTTTATTCTCCGTTATCAGGCGCCTGCTGCTACCACTGCCTGATTTAAAGACTGCCTGGTGCCAGCTGCATCTGTAATGCAGTCACTGGTGATGAATTGTGATGTCACGAGTGTCAGATTGCGGCATTGCTGAAGGAATCGGGATGATAAAGGGGCAAGAATGCCTGTATTTACACGCAAATGTCTTTATAATCAGCAGGGCTGGCAAAGGCAATGCAGGGAAATAGAATTAGGCAGGAAAATAGAATTAGCATTATTTAGATACTAACTGGAAGAAACGTAATGCTTTTAAACACTGAGTACATGTGGTGTTTCGTGGAAAAGGATATTGCGTGCTGACGCACTGGAGACAGGTTGAGCAAAGCAAGAAAAGGGAGAGATGAGAAGAGGCTCAAGCTCCGGAGGGGAAAATACAGGTAGAGAGAGCATTGCTTTCTGCATGAAGGCTTTTACTTTAAGGAGAAGCAAGGAAACTGGAAAGTATCTCAACAGGGTGAGGTGATTGAATTTTGTTTGCTTATTCCAGAGAGGGATGAAACTTGAGGCTCAACAGATCAGGTCTGCAAGATTTTCCTTCCTCCCTACACACACCCTCCCCTGTGGCTCTGTGGAAAGGATGCCAGCCTGGGGAGCTGTGCCTAAACTTCATTTTCTGGCACTTAGCCTTTCCCCTTCCCACCTTCAACTTTTAGAGTAGGATGTGCATAAGACAGGCGACAACCACGCATGTGCCTGATCTCACCTACTTCTGTCATACAGGCACCTCCAAGAGGCACTTCCACGGGTGTTTTTTAAATCCACACCCGACCGGCGTCCATCATTCACAGCTCCCTGCTCCCTCCCTCATGTCTCCCTTCAGCTCTCACAGCGCTGCTGCGGCTGATCGCAGGATCTCTGCTTCTGAAGGCAGCCAGGGGCGGGGGGACTGCCTCCTTTGGCTCTCTGGGAAGACAAAATAATGACATGTTTTTTACTTTTGTGAATGGGAACCGTTCCAAAGACACAGTGCTCCTGACAGCTCCTGGAGAAATGATGCCCCAGTGACAGGCTCCTTCAAAAAGCCTGGGCTCCTCCTGATGCCCATCTACGGTCCTTAGCACTATTACCTGCTTTCAGCCATTTCAGGGATGGCAAGCGCCACGCTTTCACTCTGCAGAAGAAACACAACTTTGCATTGAGCTTTCAGTCTGCAGAAGAAACACAACTTTGCATTGAGCTTTCAGTCTGCAGAAGAAACACAACTTTGCATTGAGCGCTATCAGACTGTGCGATTTGGTCAAAACTAAATAACAAACTTATCCTGATGGAGGAAAAATTTCCAGGAGCGTGGAGGTGCTTTGGAACAGCAGCTTCATGATCCTTAGCTTCATGGGTACCATAGCACTAGCTAGAGGCAGTAACTTTCCAAAGACCACCTAGCACTAGGCTCCAGACTAAATATCTTGGTGTAGCTATGCTAATGGTTTATGTATTTCTCTACACAGACGGTGGCATGCAGGATATGGGGGTTCTGTCTTCTTTTTCCTATTCTGCTATGAATTCCCTGTGCTACTTGAGAAAGCCCACGCATTTGCATGTAGCTTATTTACTTTTATTACGGAGGTGAATATAGTGCGTTTCTGCCTCACAGGCCCTGGTGCCGTGGCTGTGAAGTTGCTGGGTGAAAGGTGCCGTAGCAGTAATACACCACCGCTGTCAAATTCACAAACTCTTTAGGAATCCTTATCTACAGCCTCCCAGCCTAATTTTGCTTTTTGATATATACAATTGATTTCTGAACTGTCCAACTCGAAACAACCCGAAGGCAGCAGGTGTTCAGAAAGAGGCGTTACTCCTTCCTCCCTCTGCTGAAACCAAAGATGTCGGACAAAATCAGTTGGATGCGGAGCAGTACCGAAGGGTACCCCAGCCACAGCTCCAGGTGACTTGGAAAGCCTAAATCCCCTCCAG
>NW_010250848.1:0-300 GCF_000690775.1 Eurypyga helias
CTTCCAACCCTAACCATTCTATAACCTTTTATTGAAGAAATGTTTCCTACTATCCCATCTAAATCTTTACTGGTGCAACTTGACTCCATTTCCTCTTGTCTTACCACTTGTCACCTAGGAGAAGAGACCAACACCTCTCTGTAACCTCCTTTCAGGTACTTGTAAAGAGCAATAAGGTCTCCCCTGAGCCTCCTCTTCTCCAAGCTAAACAACCCCAGTTGCCTCAGCTGCTCCTCACAGGACTTGTGCTCCAGACCCTTCACCAGCTTTGTTGCCTTTTGCTGGACACACTCCAGAACT
>NW_010250848.1:350-33606 GCF_000690775.1 Eurypyga helias
CTCAGCAGTGTGAATACAGGGGGACAATCACTTCCCTAGTCCTGCTGGCTACACTATTTCTGACAAGCCAGGAAACTGTTGGCCTTCTTGGCCACCTGGGCACACTGCTGACTCATGTTTAGCCAGTTGTAGACCAACACCCCCAGGTCCCTCTACCCTTAATTTCTAGATTTTGTATTCACATCACTCAAAATCATGAGAGAATAAATATCATGGTGTTCACATCAGTCGAAATCAGGAGACAAAAACCACAGCCTCAACATGGTGACTACAATCTATGCTTTTTCTGAGAGTGATTTAATTTTTAGATGATATCTATGCCATTTAAGTGAGAGTGGGTGATTACAATTATTGAAGGAGAAAAGAATAAGAGTAGCAAAGTACAAAGATTTATCCCTATGCCTCTCCAGAGTGCACCATATATTCGAACTGCCTTAGCAACAGAGGCACAAAATTGCTGAGTTGTAGCTCTGACCTGAGCTGGTAAGAGCAAAATACAACTCATTCTGTTTAATTCACCATAGTTAAAGTTGCTCCTGTTGATCTGTGAATTTTAATAAGGAGACTATAGGATGGAAATACAGAAATAATTTTAAAATAAAAGGGAGCAGTTAATACATTCAGAAAGGATAGATAGATAGTACTGGTGAACCTGTGACTTTGTTTTTAATGACTTGCTGCAAATTTAAATAACAGTTTAATATATACCATTCAAATAGATTCCTGGTGAATAAGATGTCAAGAGATTTTGCTTGCCATTGCATTCATTTTTTATTTTATTTCTTAGCCTGATTAGAGGATATTCTTTAATATTCAAGGCATCTCAATGAGCAAAGTGTATGTTATATTATTAATCATTTGAGATCACTGCTAGAAAGACTTCTACATGAAGCAAGTATAATTCCCTTTTAAAATGCAAGACACTGATATGCTGACCATAAGGGGTATTTCTAGAGGTCACTATGTTGCATATAATAGGTCAGAGGATTGCCCATGTACCCACTGTATGAACAAAAAACATAAGGGATATTTTCCTTCTGTGGACGTAGATTAAAAATGCATGATAATACCATTCCCTAGAAAACATTAGCAAGTGTTTTAGTGAGCTTTTTCAGACATGTGGATATTCATCCGGTTTATGGAAGGCTGGTGTGAAGTTTAACTGTGAAAGATCCTTGCTCCATCATAATTTTCCTCACCCAGACTCTGAAAATTGTCAGTGCTTCCCAAAAAACGAGGAGCTTCAAACATAAAAGTTAATTTTTTCTTATGAGATGTAGTACATTCCGAAATTATTTCTGTTGATTCTTGTTTTCTTCGTATATCATGGGGCCCTAAAGGCACTCTAGACCTTATTGTCTCTGCCAAGTCTCACTAAGTACCTCCTCCCAACCTACCCCTGGATCCAGGAGTTCCATTTCAGTTCAGCCCAGGGCCATCAGCCCCTGTATCAACAATGCCACAGGAGTGTTGGTCTCCTGCTGTGAAACAGATTTGCCCTGTGTGATTGTGGAAACCCTTGATCCAGACTCCAACCTATAAGCCAAGTTTCTGGTTTGATCTCAGGCCCCACAGTTGCTGTGGACCTGCTTGGTCCCACCAAACCTGATCCTAACTCTGACTAGTGGATTGGCTTTCCAACTTGTCCTCATGTCTGTCTCATCTCTATATGTCCTTATGTTCTGGATGCTTGATTGACCCTGGCCATCTTCACTGAGTCTGCCCTGCTCACCTCACTGGGTCCTGTGGGACAGGGTCTGCTGGCCCTGGGATTTCTCCCTTGATGCCTTGATGCTCATCTTTTGTGACAGTGAATCAGCAGTACTTATACTCAGTCTTCATTATATTAAGATGTAGGAATTTTATGTTGACTTTTGAGATGCATTAAGAAACCAAGGAATGCCTTGCACCTTTGTAGGAACACCACCTAGAAATTCAAAATAACATGTCTCCAAGGGTCTCAGAGGAACATTCAACAAAAGGTATAGAAATACAATGAAGTAAAAGGATTTATGTAGTCCAGTTGCACTTTTTTTTACTGACAAATTTATAAATGAAGGACAAGTCCCAGACAGCCAAATCCTCTTTGGAAATATTCTTGTCTCAGTGACACACAGTAACACATCAATAACAGTGGCTTATGCTCTAGAAGAAACTCCTCTAACATCCCTAACCAAATACAAGATGCAAATAAACAATGCTAAAAATCATCTTCCAAGATTTACTGACTTAATCCAAAACTCAGAGAAATACTGTATTTTTTAAATGTTTTCTATATTAATATGTCAGCAACATGATATGTAAATTTTCACCAAGTGGGTTCCCAGAAAGCCAAATAACAGAGAGATATATTTTGAATTTTACATCTTGATTCAGCATCTACCTCGACTGAGATGTACTTGACTGTGCCCATCCTTTTTATGGCTTAACAGTTCTTAAAGTTATTTTCTGCTTTCTGTTCTCCTAGCAAAGTCATGTCTGTTTCTTCAATCCAATCCATTAGGTAGTCACAGCATATAACAAGTAGTTTCTATCTACCAGGAATAAAATAATAATTTAAGATTTTGGCACAATATTATACACTAGACATGTAAATTTCTTGTTTCTGTGTTATTTTTTCTCTACCCTAACAACCTCATCTAAGGAAATATAACCACTTATTGCACTTTCAGCTTTTAGAAAATACAGATAGAATTGATTCAGGTCATAAAAGTCAGTACATTAAGAACATTAACCAAGAAAACAACTCCTGGAGATTTATAAATTAATGTGTGCCCTACTGACCATTAAAAAACATGAACCTTGCCTTTATCCTGTTTATAAGGTTTCTGGGAGGTTGAACAGAACAAAGTTGACATATCTGTAATCTCCAATGGGTCTACTAATCCCTTACTGCTGTCCAAACCTTAACCTGTGACATGACTTGAGATGCCTCATCAATGCCAAATGTCTGACAGGTATAGTACATCTATTCTTCACAGATGAATAGAGGTTTTTAATGTTTAATACAAATCCTGCAGCGTTTGTATTTATATTCCTTATGTTAATGTGGACAATCTTTTGACTCACAATGTTGAGCTCAAATACATTTTCTTCTGAGCTCCTAAATTCCTAGAAGATTAAACCAAAAGGGATTTGTCCATCACAAAAAATTACATATTTAATATGATAGACAAAGGGAATTTACTAGGATATACTGATTTTTAAAAGCTTTTGGCTCTGTAAATCAGGTATTCTAGTTTTGAGACTAATGTAATATAGGATAGCTGATAAAATACTACCATGTCTTTGTTCCCATTAGAATATAAAAGAAAAATGTAATTGCCATAAACCATAAAATACAATAGCAATTTAAAACTCCTAGTGATTTCTTTTCTTTCACCATTCCCTTGATTTTATTGCTATTATTATTCAACAAAGTTTGGAATGGAAGCAAAGTTCTGGGTGAGTTGTAGCAAACAATCCTTTTTCAAACCTCGGAGAGAGTGGGAATGAAAATGGAGGTGGCAGGAACAGCTGAAGCCAATGTTGCTTCTAGATTCCTGCTCAAGTATTAAAGATCTGCATTCAGAGTGGGAAAAAATCCTCTCCAGATCATGACCCTCTGTGGTAGGTGCAGTGAACCATCTAAAGAAAGGGAGTTCCTATGTAAACAAACATACATAGGTAATACCATACTCAGGAAAGGAATATAGAAGGCAATGAAGTAATAGATGGATGTGTGCTGTAAATGAATATGTAAGAGAGGATTGCATAGAAAAGTGTGTGATCTCACTTTTAACTTACCTGCATGACTTGTGCTAGTAAGGAAGCCTGAAAGCTGCCAGTAATTGTAATTTTTTTTAATGTGGAGACAGAACTGTTTTGTTATCAGAGAGTGAAACTAGTCAGGAAGGGAAAAAAAAAAAGTGTGAGTTCAGAGAAATGACAGAACAATTGAGTTTTACTCTTCTCCCTGCTAATTTTGTGATTGACTTTATAATTAAAGTTTGAAAATTTTCCTGCCTTATTTCTCCAGGTTTCTTCAGAAAAGAGGAAGAAAAGTGATGGACTTAAACTGCGAAGTTCATGCTCTCCTGCTTCTTTCACTGTAACTGTTAGTTCATTTAGGCCAAAATGTTTTGTTTGAATCATGCCAGGCTTGACAAACTTTCAGTAAATCTAAGATCCAGTACAGAAACAAACTGAACCTATTCCATGAAAACTGAATCTGTGACATTTGTGTAGGACCTCACCCTCCACACAGTGAGGAAGATCATTTTAGAAATAATGCAGCCCACACATACCTGGGGTCTATCTCAACTTGGACCACTGTCAGCACCTTTTAAAAGGGGCCACTCCACTGGTGTGTTATTCTGGAACATAACAGCCCAAGGAAACAAATACGAAAGATTAATAAAAGCATAACTCCCTACATGACCATTTTTCCTTTTCATCTCATGCATGCTATCTGCTTAACCTATTCATAGGAAAACTTGGCCAAGTATTTACACAGATCTGAGTTTAGACGTTTCTGGATGCAGACACTCCATACTGTAACTTCTTCATAAATGTGGAAGCTCCACTGCCTTTTACTAGTAATCCTAATCCTATCATTTTCTAAGGTTTCTAAATCTCTTGCAGTCTAGATTCATAGATAGGGCTAACTAAATTTAAGATTTGTTCTTTTGGGGAACATAACATTAAAAGTAAAGGGACATAGAGACTTTGTAAGGCTGTCTTGAAAAATCTTGCATCTTGTTTTTTAAAGGATATATATAAAATCATGTGTATTTAATGCACAACACATGCTTGTCACAACACTAAATTAATTTGTGACTACCACTGAACCACATTTTTCATAAAATTATGGAATGTTTTGAGTTAGAAGGAACCTTCATCTCATTCCAAACCCCCCTGCCATGGGCAGGGACCCCTTCCACTAGACCACGTTGCTCAAGGCCTCATCCAGCCTGGCCTTGAACACTTCACAGGAGAGTACATCCTCAACTTCTATGGGCAACTTGTTTGAGTGCTTCAGCACCCTCTCTGTGAAGAACTGTGAAAAATCCCTCTTCAGGTTTCTTGTAGGCCCCTTCAGGCACTGGAAGGTGCTATAAGGTCTCCCTGGAGCCTTCTTTTCTCCAGGGGAACAAGCCCAAATCTCTCAGCCAGTCCCCACGGGAGAGGTGCTCCAGCCTGTTGATCATTTTTGTGGCCCTCCTGTGGACTTGCTCCAACTGGTCAATATACTTCTTATATTGGGAGCCCCAGAGCTGGAAGCAGTACTGTAGGTGGGGTCTAATGAGCATGGAGAAAAGAGAGAGAATTTTGGATAATAACAAGTCATCTTTTATATTTTCTTCTTTTTCTGTATGTGATTTGTACTACAGAATGTAGTTATTTCCTGTCCCCCTTATCTATAGCAACATTCCTTCCATTATGTTACTCTAGAAGCAGGATATCTTCTATAATTTCCAGGAGCCTTATGAAAGGAAGTCCTTGCTGGTTCATTGTTATTATGGGAACTTTACAGTTGACTTGATTCGGCTATTTTCTTTTTCCTTGGCAGATCTAGTAAGATGACAGAGTATGTCCACATGGAAAACTGATAGACACCACATCTAATGGGTCTGCATAGATTCATTAGATGTTCATGTTCATTAGACACTTATTCCTTGCATATCTCTGGTCAGAACATAACACTAAATTAAATAACAAAAGTGAAAAATGTAATACTTAATAGTGTTGGCTCTTTAAAAAAAAATCTGCTTTTTATATAACTTGCATTTATTTGAAATTTTAGAAGATGGTATATTTAACAAAGAAAAATATCCTCCACTCTTTCTTACTTGCTATTGTTTCTAGATTTGCATTACCCGTAACTTGGATTATCTTTTACCCTTCAGTTAGAGATTTTCAAAATAAGCATTAAAATTTGAACATATCTATACAACAAAGCATGGAAATTAATTAGAAAGTAGCAATAAGAACACACCAGGATTCAGGTGATGATTGCTAGAAATCAGTTATATCAGCTGGGGAGCAAAGAATGGAGAAGGAAATGCTCCTTGAAGACAAAACAGAAATGACATTGTTTTCTGGATTAATTTTCAGTAGGTTATATTCAATCTAGATGCAATAAGATTTCCTGTCATATTCTAAAATATGTATGGTTCTGCCCCCACAAATCAATAAATTCTTTAAGAGGGGATTCAGAACAATTGGAGAAGGTTGTAATGCTGTCGTGGTTTAGCCTCAGTAAGCAACCAAGTACCACACAGCTACTCACACACCTCCCCCTCTCCCCCAGTAAGATGGGAGAGAGAATGAGCAGAAACCAGCACATATGTAATGAAAATACTACTACTAGTGATGATTAAAAGATGCCATTTTAAAAAAAAAAACCACAAACAAACAAACAAAACCCAAACTAAACCAAACCCCACACAAAACAAGGATGGAAAACAAAATTATATAACTGCTCACAGCCAGCTGACCGACACTCAGCCAGTCCTCAAGCAGCTATTCTTCTCCTGACCGGCTCCCTCAAGTTATATACTGAGCATGACATTTAGTGGCATGATATGTCTCTTTTGTCAGTTTGGGTCAGCTGTACTGACTATATCCCCTACCCCTTCTTGTAGAGAAGAGGTTGGGAACACACGGACAATATCAGAAACCGAAAAAAGTTTTTTAGTTGATATAAACATTCCTTTGCAACAGCTAAAACCAATAATATATTATCAATAATCTCCTCAACACATATCCAGATCATAACTTCATAGTAGCTACTGTGAAGAAAATTAACTCTGTCCCAACTAAAACCAGTATAGATGCCCAGAAAGCATCATATTTTTGTAATGTATAAGTCAAACCTACTGTTCAGTCAACAGAATTCAGGGGAAAAAAAACCAACAAAACACTACCATTTTGCACATTAAGCACATTTGGCTTAGGTCAGTCCCAGCTGTCCTTGGAGAAGATCCAGCTACTGCAGAAAATGGTGTTACAGGATGTAGTGTTGTTTCAAGGTCTTTGGGAGAAAAAAAAAAAAAGTAAATGAGTCCTTCCCCTTTCTCCTTCCCTTTCAGAAATAAAAATTACTGTGGGGATCTTTAGCTTCTCTTCACCTTCATTTTTTAACACGAGAGAACCTGCAATTTTTTTATTCATAATACTACTTCCAGGGTCCATTATAAATGTTGTAAAAGGTATTCGGTCTACAATACTGGGACCTTACGCTTATTTCTAAAGACCTCCAGGACAATTAGTCTCAACATCATCACATTTTTTCATGTCTCTTCTGACAGCAAAGGAAAAGCTTTTCTTCATCTCACCATTCTGATGCTCATTACTGGTGTTTATTCTACTATTTTAGAATAACATATATGACATTATGCCCTGGGTGTGCAAACCAACCCTATTTTTACTTGTACATTCAGCACATTTCAGTGCGTAATCTAAATGCGACATAAAACCTTGTCAAATTCACTGAAAACCCAGTGAATGCAGAGTTGTGATACTGAGGAAAACACTATGTTCCATTACTATATTGAAGTTCTGGACAATCTAGGATTCAAAAAAGAAGTTCCAATCATATGTCCATAGAAAAAGAGTAATCACAACAGTTTGGATCCCTGGAAGAAGTAATAAAACTATGGCTAGAATGTAAAAACAAGAATGCAAGAACTAAAATAACTGTTTGCTATTAAAGAACACTAAGTATCATGAAAGCACAAAAAAAATATATTTCAGAAATGTGGATGAATACAATAAATAAAGATATTAAAATGTTCTATATTTAAATGAATATATAAATATAGAAAAGCAGAAAGCCGAGGTCAGACCCCCCAGCAGTGTGTCCTGGAGAGGGTTAAGTGTACATTAACATGAATAGGCAGTGATGAATTAAACCCTAAAAATAATGCAGGATGTCAGAGAAGCATTGCTGTCCAGATATTTTTATATGTCATCATCACAGTCTCAGAAGGATGGAGTGTCTCCCACCACATCATGTTTAATAAAAAAACACTGTTTTCTCTCTCTCTTTCTCTTTATAGCCTGAATCTTCTCAGTAGACTATGGTCATGAAGATCCTCTTCTGTCAGCCACTGGGGAGAAAAATATTCAATGCAAAGTAGCACTCATGTTGTCAGGTACATACAGCATTGAGCAGTCCTAATGGAGGACTTCTGAGATGACTCTCCCACCACCAAATTTGAACTTGTTTGTTCTCATATTCTGGGCTTGTTTGGGCAGAACCACATTCCTAGCTTTTGTGGATGACTGACTTCGGTACAAATCCAACCACTACATGAGAAAAATGGTTAGTTTTCTTCCATCAAGTCATTAAGATCACTACTCTTAGGACTATAAATCTAATTCAGTTTTGGAAAGATATTTTGAGACTTGAAGTGACCTAGATGCTTCTGAAAATTGCCAATTATTTGTTAAACATAAGTTCTAGGCACAGCTATAAAATTATGTGAAGCTTGTTTCCCCTCCACTCTCTTCTCAAAGAAAGAGTTACCAGTTTTTCCAAAATAATAATTAGCTAAGTAGTTAACGTAGTTAATGAAACTCAAAAGTGTGTTCATTTTTCAAATATTACTTTATTGTGGACATTCTGTTTAAAAATATGCTGTTCTTGCTCTTATGTTTCAATAGCACAGAGTCACTCACGGCAGAATTCCAAAGTATGTGATTTAAGACTTCTTCTGAAAGGTATGCCTCTTCCTCATTGCTGACAACAGAGACTTTTAGGCGAACCGTTGCTAACGTCTTCTGAATAAATCAAATATCGGCAACTGAGTTTGAACATTCTTGTTCTTCATAAAGTTGTCTTGCATAAATGTTGTAAAAATCATCTTGGAAACAATTAAAAATGTTGAGACTTAAAAAATTTTATTGGTGACTGGGGAAAAAAACAACTGGGATTACTTGCTAATCTGCCAGTAGCTCTAGCACAAAATGATTGTAACTGCCATTAATTACTGAAAGATCTGAATAACAAATACCTGACTTGCAGTTAAATCTATATTCAATCGCATTTTCAAAAACTATTAGGGATTCAATTACAAGAACTGAAGTAAAAGGAAATTTATTTCTTTAAAGATGCAAAAGAGCATGACAATTGGATTGCCTGAAAGGGAAGGGATGGGCTTCCACTGAAGAGTATTTAGGAGAAAAAGTCTTTCAAACCTGATTCTCAGGAAACCAGATATAAGTTTATATCCTTCTTGAAAGTTGAAGCTTAAATTTATATGTTTATTCATAATAAAAGTTGAGGTTGAAGCACTGTACTATATGACTCATGATATTTAGTCTACTAGTCTTCCTCTGCCACAGACTCATGGTATAGTGCTGGCAACATGTGATTTTTGTGTGTTTTACCCTGATATTGGGAATGTAGGAATAATTCATTGCCTATGAAGAAAGAAGTACTACAGTAATTAATTTTATTGTATTATATAAGAAAAAGTGCACCTCTACTCTTAATCAGTTCCTCCTTAATTTAAATGATATATTTTTAGAGAAGACACATCTAATCTTACTTAAGAAATTGCTACTGATATAAAATTCACTATAGTCATAGGTGAGTAGAGCTTTCATTGACATTTCATAAGTCATTAACCTGAATATTAAAACTTATGTATTTTTTCTAGATGGGGCTACACTGTTATTTCATTGTCTATTTTTATGCAAAAACTATAGTTGCAGAGCCTAAGATAAGAAAGGAAATGTAGTCTGAATTCATTTATACCTATGAGCTTAACTTTAAAAATTATATTGAAGCCTTTCGGCTAGAATGTCAAATATTTGAATAACCTGGGCATTTCAGAGTCATTTTCTGAAGTATGTAATATTGGAGAAAAAGATTGTTTATTATCTAACCTTCACTGACTTCAAGAAGAGTTGGATGTCTAGATCCATCCTCACTTCAACAAATTTCTGTTCTTATGGGAACAAAATATTAAGCTAAAGAGCTAGTAGAATTTGGAAAATGTGTTAGGTGCATAAAAAACCCCAACATTCTAAAAGTAAAAAGAAAGTAAGAATCAGTAAGTCCTTAAGGGCCTTATGAAATTTATACATAAATAGAACTATTCACATTTATATTAAGCACAGATGTATTAATTTGCAGAATCAGGGCTATATGTCTATAGGCATGGACTTTCCACCATCTCAATTTCCAAAGAACATAAAAATCCCTTATCATGCTCTATCTGCCTTCCTCTAATACTTTTTGTCCATCTATTTGATCTTATTCCTGCCTTCATATATGTACACATGTAAACCCAAAATTTTGTATTTATATAGATAAGTATTTTTAACTACTGACTGGTAACATCAGAAACAATTGCACTAGGATATTTAGTTGAGGAGAGAAGAACAATCCAAGCTAGGGTTCATCAACTCAAGTGTGCATACAAGTTCTTTGCAGAGCAAATCCTGTTCTTGAACCACTCTCATGATATAAATAACAATAGTAGGTAATACTTAAAAAGTAAAAACAATTCTTTCCACTTCGGAGTTTTCCTGTGATGAAAAAGGTAGCTTTGTGTTGAAGTACATGAGACATAAAGTCAAAGAGCATCAAGTTAGCTGTTTATACTTGAAATATCACACTTAGTATAAGAGGAAACTTTTTTCGGTGTGCAGAGATCTCAGAAGGAAGAAACTAGTCAGGAATAAGTAAAGAAACATCAGAAAGGAACAAACCAAACAACTGCATTAAATAAGTTGAAGGTTTTTATTTGGTACTAGTTCTCTGATCTGCAGGTTCAGATGTTCTCAAAACAAATATATGAATAGAAATAAATATTTTGTCCAATTTTTATAGTAGAAAATGAATGAAATTATGACATTTTTATGAGGTAATATTTGAAGAATAATTGATTTATTTTTCAGTAGCTTATATCATAATGGAGGGGATTCTGATCCAGAATGTAAATTAGAATAGGTCATAATGAGCAATTAAGTCATGAAAGCAGCATAGACTATTTGGTATCATATCAGGAATCTTGAATCAAATACATTTAAATTAGAAATAGCTTTCATATTTGAGTGATTCTGCTGTTAATGGTATTATGAAATTGTTGATTTTTCTCAGTGCATAGAATTTAAAAGTGGGAAAGAAGATCAGAATTTTTCTGTCACCAAACATCATGTCATCAGTCAGCCACATGTTGCCCAAGGAAATGGGCAAGCTGTTAGCCTGTTATTAATTTTAGTTTATTTTTATTCAGCTTGGCTTGTTCTCTTGGGTCACTAATTAAAGTTTATGTTCTATGATTCAAGAATTAATTTTTTTTTCTTCCTGAAAATATTTTCTGTAATGAAGCACTACCTCATAGATTGCAAGATACTAATTTTTTAGCTTTATAGAAAAAAAGAACATGATATTTTGTATTTTTCATTGGATTGATCAGTTACCATCATAATTACTGCTGTAAAAATAGAAGTTCCTGATGAGCTTGTATTGATGTGCTCTCAAAAATCTGATAAAAATAGCCAACTGTGGAGGTGAATTTTTCACTAAAAGTAAATTTGAGAAAAATACAATGTTGAATTCTGTGAAGAATAAATTACCCCTTCACACTGTTTTCAAGCTGCTGTTTGAAAAGCCATTCTGAGATACACTAGCAAATTGATCAACACCCAGTTGAAGGTAGGTTGCATCGTCTTTAAAGACTTCATGTTGAATGCAATCAGCATAAAAATCAAAATAGACTCAACTCCTTCCTTGGTTGTACCATTTTTTATTCTGGTAATCAACAGCATGATTTGGAAAGTTTGTATGAATTGGAATGAAAAGCTATTGCTACTTTTTTCTCTTCCTGTTAAGCACTGATTACAAATCACAGGATAAGTTAACCTTAAGAGACCTCACGAAGTCATCTGATCCAACCTCACTAAGTCATGCCACTTCAAATTGTTCAATATAATGGAAGACCAGGTTTAATATTCTATCCAGAATACCATGTAATAAGACTATTAATATAAAGTTATGCATAATTCTCAAGACCCCACCATTCTTAGCCTGAAACATGGTGATACATATTTACTGCGACTGATGTGATTCTTTTCCAGATTTACAGAGCTTTTCTCTCCTGAAACTACAACATAGTTTAAGTTTTCTGTCTAAGGGGTGAAAGGCTAAAAGTAAGCATATTAACAAGAGCTTTATTACTCTGACCTCTCTACTTCATACTCTAATTCTTTCCCATCATTTCATACAGATAACTGGAGAAGGAGAAGGACTCAAGATTATTAGTCCTATACTAACCTGCAGAACCGTTCAGAGATAGTAGTCATTGACTGGATGGGAAAGTCAACATTTGCCACTCTATCCAGAAGACGGGATAGTTTTTCTTTCAAACATTGGCTCTTCCTGCAGCAAGGCAATTCTCTTAATGCTCCTAAATATCCTAATAAAGAACACCATAAAAATAATCATAAATTACTCTATTTTAGACCCAGAAAACTTGTTACCTGCAAAAAATTGATGAATATTTAAAAAATAAAATACTGTTGGATTAGAATGTTATATATACAACCAAGACAGCTTTAGAGTTTAAATACTAACAGAATCATAAAAATCTCGCACAAGTTCATCAAGCACTATGAATTTAAGGCAAACCACATAAGTAAATGTTATGAGAGCAGTCAGTTATGTCCAATGGGTAAAATAAGAAGGAAATAATCTACCTATTTTTTTTACAGAGTTTGCCATCAGACTTGATCCCTTTTACATACTCTGCTTCAATCCATGATTCATGAAATCATTCTTATTTACACAGGAATATATGCCCTATATGATGTGTTTGAGCATCAGTTTAAATAGAGTTTAATTTATGCATATCCCTTCATGCTTTCTTAGTCTTGTATTTCAATTGTTAACATTACATGCGAAATTAATAAAACCATGTGGGTTTTATACCTACAGAGATTTTAGGAGGTAATTGACCAGATGTGCAGATAATATTTTAACCAAATATATTGAATTTACAGTGCAAACAATTTTACAAAATACATAGAATTCTTGTTAGACATAAGTGACTTGAATTTGTTTAACAACTTACATGTCATTTGAAATAGGTGAACCACTGTAAACTAACTCTTTTCTTTCTTTTGGCAGAGTAACGTTTTTAATAGGTCACTAGAAGACAGAAAGAATAAAAATGTGTGGATAAATAACAAAACATATGAATGCTAAGCAGATTAATGTCATATTCTGCTGAATATGAAAAAATAAACTGTGTAGAAATTGATTTCACAGTCTCAGAGGGATGGAGAATAAGGAGAATATGTAGTGTAACTTTAGGAATAATCCAGTAGTTTGCAGCACCTCAATACCTAAAAGATATTTCAAGAGCTAAAAGAAAAACAAAACTCTCTCTGTGGTCTGTCAGTCATCTTTCGTTGCATCTTATCTTACTAATTCCAACCACAGACAGCTAGAAGTTCTGATTCCTGCAGCTTGGTAAAATGAACTTTACACAGACATAACAAGAAGCTGAAAATTCTCTTCTGTGGAAACTTATTTCTGGACAGTGAATTGTCTTCACATTTTTGTGTCCTCTAACTTTTCACCAAGCCCGATTCATCTTCAAAAAATTATATTGAAAAAAGTACAAACTTTACATAATCATATTTTAAAGATTACAAGGTGATGTGCATGATTCCTATGGAGAAGGGTTAAAAAGGAGATGTGTATTTATTATGTGATTCTATGACATGATGGAAAGAGCAAAACCAAAGAACAAGTTTAATCTTCTAACTCTTCATAACCAGACTTTTTTCTTTGCTTTTCTTAACATATGTCTTTTTGAAGGATCTCCACTATGGTTTACAGAGACAATCAGACATGAGTATCTTTGATTTGTTTGGATTTTTTTTTCCCCTTGTTCAGTCATATATGTTCACAATGAATAAGAGAATCTGAAGCTAATTATTTCAAACCAGTTACAGAGGGAAGGGTGCTATGCGCTTAGGAAGGGAGCTTATCTCCAAAAATATCTTTTCCAAGGTTTATCATAGAATCATAAAATCGTTTGGTTTGAGAAGGGACCTGAAAGATCATCTAGTTCCAACACCCCCTGCCATGGGCAGGGACACCCTCCACTAGACCAGGTTGCTCAAAGCCTCATCCAGCTTGGCCTTGAACACTTCCAGGGATGGGGCATCCATTTGTATTCCTTAAGTTAATATCCTATGAAATAAAGCCTTTTATTAACTCTCTTATAACTGTGGATCTTGTCTTACTTTGGAAGAGTACTACATCTAAATTTACAAAGATATAAATTGGTGATTATACTTCTAAACACCTCAAAATGCATGCTTTGTGTAATTTACAGACTATTTTAACTCTTACATGGTCAAAGTATATCTCCTAGTTAACACCTTCTTACTTTATCAGTGTGCATTACACATGTATTTTTTGTGCATTGCTGTAAAATAAAAGGAAATGTGAGCAACATAAGGTATTTTTTTGTAATTATGATTAGATTCATGCATAGTTTTCCCCTAGAGACATACCCTCAGCTGAATGAAATTTTAAGAATTTGAATCTTAGAACTTGCATAAACATACAGGAATCCTTGCTATGTTTTTTTGAGTTGCTATACTTGAATTCTGAGCAAAGCAGAGGATAGTTTCTAATTCATGTATACAGCTAGAACCCATAGATTAAATCAGGAATGTAGCACTAATTGTAAGAATAGGATGGCCCAGATAAGATTTCAAATAACTTAAGTATTGATTGGAAACAATTAAGTTAGGAGACTATCAAGTCCAATGCAGAGAGATATTTTGGAAGCCAAAAATTGACTATCCTATCTTCTTAAACATACAGAAGATCCTTAATACTGATATAAAAGAGTGGAATTATATTAACAATTACTGAAAGACAACAAAAAGCTTTAAGCCTGCAGTTAATGACCACATGACTGTGTGACATTGGACTTTTAAAAACATAAGGTGAATATTGTTCATGTGAGAGGGAATTCTTTTTTTTTTTTCCATTAATTGTAAGGTAATAGGGAAGGGAAATTATGTCTGATTATGTCCCTACTTGTTCTGTTACTTCATAGCATCTCTGCATGGGTTTTTTTTGTTTGTTTGGTTGGGGTTTTTTGACAAATATCAGACATTTTAAAACAAGTGAAAAAAAACAAACCGAGAATACAAGTAAAATGTCTCTACCCAGATATGACTCTGAATATTGAAAAGTGAATAAATAAGATGCAAAACCTACTTATTCTGCTTTTTTGTGCATAAATGGAAATGTTTAAATGAACAGTGAACATATGATAGGAAGAATAAAATAAGATACCAAAAGAGATTAAACTCTGATAATACATGGGAGAATATGATTGTTCAGTATAAGTCAAAGTAGAAGAGTAAATTATATGTTACTTCCTAAAAGATTTACTTGTAAAGGTTAGTAGTTCTGCAAACAGCCGAGGTAATAACGTCCATGTTCAGTACATACTCATCCCAAGAGATTTTACTTCAGCTATCCGTCGCAAGTGTCACTCCTCGGTGTTACACTACCACATAATCTGCTATGGGAGCTGTGTAAGTTTTGCAATGTATTTCCTGATCTGAAAAAAACGTTTTCTCTTTCCAGTCCATGTTTTTGTATTAATCATCAACTCTCAAAAGTGATAATGTTTCTCTGGTTTGCATCCAGACTTCTACACACTATTACTTCTAACACAATAATGAACAAAAGAGACATCTAGGATCAAGATAACAGTGTAAATCAAAGGAGAGAAAGAATAGGAAGAAGTGCTCAAGATTGCCTGAAAGAGTCCTTCAGGACTGCTGCCAATGCAGCTCTAAGAAAAGAATATTTTCATGGTGCACAGTCCAAATAAGCTACTTATTATCACACAAAATGAAAAAGGGAAACAGATGAGGTCAGGGAAAAACCACACACCCCACACCCCCACCCCCCCAAAAAAGTAAACCACATCTACACAAAAAGAGTTTTTTAAAATTTATTTATTTCATTCTTTGTTCTCAAGAACAAGTTCCTTAATAACTGAATTTTCTACATGTTTAAGCAATCAAGAAATCTAGTAAAAGTGATGCAATTTAGCTGGGCATTGCTGCTTGAAAAAGGAGGTCTGAATGTGTAATCTGGATGCAGTATAAGTAGGAGTATAATTGGGTTTTGTTTATCCAATATGTATGCCAATATGTGGACAGCACAACAGTCTATTGCATTTGTTGGCAGGTAAATTTCTCATTCAGTGAGAAGATAGACCTTCTAAAAAAGCAAACACATAACTTAATTGATAGTGAATGTTTAATTCATTTTCATAAAAATCAATAGTGTTTCTCAAGGGGATAAAGGTGAATTAATTCATTTATCTAGATCTTTAAAGCTGATGCATAGTAAACACGAGATGCTTAACAAAGGTTAAAGAGTGCTTGTTGACAGGCCTTCCAGATAGCAACACCATTTTGATTTGTTTGATTTCTTAAGACTGGGAGGATTATTTATATTAAATTATTACTGTATCCTTCCACAGTAGAACAGGTGCTTCCTCATGTTGTATTCCTATTACTAGGTATTTGGCAGTCATATAAATTCATAACACATACAGTATGATCAAAACAAGTAAAAAAGCCTATCTTGTTGCTAATTAGAAGTGAAATTAATTGTTCTGATATGAAAAATAAAAAAAAAAATATAGAAGAGGCTGAGTACCAAATGCCAGTAATAATTTAAACAAGAAAAAGATAAAAAATACAGTAACCACTTTTACAAGCTTGTTTTTAGACTTCCTCTGCCCTGAGGGTTTGAAAGTCTCAATAGCAATAAGAAGAATGGTGGATAGGAAAAAAGGTAGAAGTCTAAAAATTATGGGGCTTTCACAGTAGTCCATAATTATTGATTTGTTTTTCGATTTCCTCCTTTGATTATTCCATTGCATTTTGGGTTTGGTTTTGTTTGGGTTTGGTTGGTTGGTTGGTTGGTTTTTTTACAGCCTTTACTTTCTGCTACAAATCACAAAACATAGTAAAAATAATTCAAACAAGCAAAGAAACAAAGATTACAAAGAAATATGTTTCCTGTTGAGGATTTAATCAAAATGATGTTTGAAAACATGCATAAAATTTAAACATATTAAGACCAGTATTTTCCACATGTATTTGCACAAGTATGAATACCTTCTCCAGGAAATGTCTGGAGTTTTCTGTTGCTAAAATTGCTACTGAAGAACTGTGGGTTTGTCACAAGGAGAGAAAATTACCTTGTTGAAAGTGAAGAGTGGATGATATAATAACGAGAATATTGTTTCTCTTCATATTCAGAATAAAATAAACTGAACACCTTAGTCACATTTCTTTAAAAACAGACATTGTTTGATGTGCCTTACTTTGAGATGAGAATTAAGCAATTTGTTAGCAATGGTCAGGCAGGTCTTAGCTGTTAATAACACTAAGTATGCATTGCATCTTAAAATTCAGTCTGGTCCCTCCAAAAATGGCGAAAACTAAGCAGAGCTATTGCTTGAGACAGGATCAGCTACACATGTAAAACATACTTCCAAATCGAACTGCCCCACCTATACACACGAAGGAGTCAGTCACCTTGGTATTTATTTGATAATGAACATTTGCAACTACAAAATTTACTTTGGATTGATTACTATCAATTAAAGCAAGGCTTGTGCCTTGTTACTGTCAAGAATTGCCATAAATCTTATGAATATGTGCTGATTTTGGTTGGGATGGAGTTAATTTTCTTCATAGTAGCTGGTGTGGGGCTATGCTTAGGATTTGTGCTGAAAATAATGTTGATAACACTGTTAATTTAGTTGTTGCCAAGCAATGTTTAGATTAAGCCAAGGACTTCACTTTCTTATACTGCACCTGTGTTCCCAGATTCTGCTCTACAAGCAGCTGGGAGGAGACATAACCAGGACAGCAGACCCAAACTGACCAAATGGATATTTCATGCCATAAAACATAATGCTTATTATATATGTTGTGGGTAATTGGCCAAGGAATTTACTGCTCAGGGAATGGCTGGCCATCATCTGGCAGGCGTGTCAGTGTTGTTGCTGTTTTCCTTTTCATCGCATATTATTATCATTAATAGTAGTAGTAGTATAATTATTTTATTTATTTATTTTCAATTATTTAACAATTCTCATCTCACCCCATGAATTTTCTTATCTTTTTCCTCTGATTCTCTCCCACATCCCACTGGGGGAGTGGGGAGGTAAGCGGGCAGCTTTGTAGTGCTTTGTTGCTAACTGGCATTAAACAACAGTGAAAGATAACTCATCAGCTGCAAATCTGATGGACAGTGGTGTAGCTACTAGACCTTAGTGGAACTGAGTAGTAAGGAACAGGGAACTCGGTTCTGTTCCTCTGTCCAGCACTGAACTCAGGGAACTTGTGAAACCTTTACATTCAGCTTTGTAAACTGGGTATGATGCCATTTAGTTAGGTTTATGATGATTGATCTATACATAATGGCCAGTCAATAAGATCACCAAGAAGAGATTGCAAGTTCTTATATGAAGGTCTAGTCAAGGTCTGACTTTTAGCATGCAGCTATTACAATAACATGGGGCAAGCAAAACTATGTATCAATAGAACTTGCTATGGGTTGTATAGGAAACTATAGGCAAATTTAACTATATAGTAAATGTGATACAGCTTCTTCCTCTATGCTCACATATCAGACACATATTTAAAGACGATAAACAATGCATCTGGAGATTGCTAAAGATTAGTTAGTTATCTAACATGTTATGTTATCTGTTCTGATTAACTACACAGGCAACTTCAAGACATCTTTCTTATATGCTCATATTGTTATTAACAATATATGGACTTGGTTACTGTTTTCCTTACAACTGCAGTAAAATGGTCTGCATTTGGGGTTTTTTTTTTGGGGGGAAAAAAAAGGGGTTAATTGTTTTTTAAATTTGTTCATAAGGCACACAATTATTCCAGCTGTTCCAGGGGAAAAAACAGTGAAAACTTTTCATTAGTTCCCACTCCAAATGATAAACAAAACAGGATGTCATAGTTAAGAATACAGCAGTGGATTGAACAAAATGTCATCATTGTTTTGTTATTATTTTGTTCCTAGATTTTTAAGTAAATGAGAAATCAACTCATCTTCATCTAAATGAATCAAAAAATTGCTGATTCATTTTGCTGAATATTTCTAATGAAGATAATGTCTGGCTCTCCCAGAGGTTTCTGTTGGAAGCTCATTATCAGACACCACATGATAAATAATTTTAGTATGTATCCATAAATGTATTATATTTGGGTACAGTATAATAGCATGGATGTTACACCATGTACACTTTAAAAACTGTACATTCATATACAGAAATCAAGAGTGGGTTCATGACCTGTAAAGATCTACACTGCTGCTAAAGTTCATTTGGTCCCATACAGAGATATTCAAGCTGCTGCAGCACAAGCTGGATCTGGAACTAGAAGCAGTACTGTTGTGCCAGCACCGTGCTGTGCCAGAGCCAATTAATCCTGTTAGGAGGCTACTCTGATGCCAAGACCCAAGTGTATATCTCTTTATAATGCTGCAGACTTCTTTATATACATACTAGGTTGTTTGGGCATTCCTTACATGGTACTGTATTGTGTGGTGTAGGAGTACTCAAATATCCTGATTTACAATGCAAAACACAATGATCTTTGATATATTAGTGCAGCATTTAGTATTTAATCCCATACTGTTATGAAAACTAATTACGTTTTCAAAAACTAATTATATGGCAACAGAATTTCACAGCCTCTGAGATTAAGATGGTTCCAACACTACTTCAGAGAAAGGCTGGTACTATTCCAGGCTAGAGTTTTTGACTTAATTTCTAAAAGCATGTCTATATTGCACTTCAATGGTGCAACTGAGGTTCATGTAAACATGTGAAAAAACCCCTGAAGCAGCTAACTCTGGTACTTAAGGCAGTCTAGCTATGACAACACAGATGCTAAAGTGAGTGCACTATGAAACACTGGGTAAGTATTCAGAGGATAATGTCTGATGTGTTGTAGACCTAAAGTGCATAAGTTACTATTTTACAAGGAAATTATGAAGATAAGGCAGTGATTCTCGTATACTTCTATTAGTGTCTAAGATGACTGCTTTCAAGAGACCACATATTTACCTGCCTAAGCTGTAGTGCACATAGAAACAACCATGTGCTTGTACAGACTTAGTGATTTTGTGTGTATGCCTTAATTATAAACTTAGCCCTGCTCTTGTTAATAAGGAAACATTTGTTTCTCTACAGCAGAGAACAAAAAAGAAATAATAATTTAACGAAGTTCTTTGTTCTGAATGCACCTTGTATTTTGAATGTTCTTTTTTTTTAATGGGATGTCGATTCTGTGTGGTTTTGATCCTTCAAGATATTAAACTTGGACTGTATTTATGTGATATATATGTATCAGTATGTATACTGCATGTACACCTTAAATAGGTCACGTAAGGCAGGAAAGAAAGCACCATTAAGACAAAATATTGTCAAAAACAATGAAGAAGTCACACTTACCTCAGGTTTTAAGTTGGTCCATTGCTTACTAATATTGAAAATACATCTGAAACTTTTATGTCTAGTGAGAGGAAATAAGATATAGTAAGGTTATTTACTTTGGAAATCTTACATGCTGTAAAAAGAATACAGGTACATACCTGTAACACTGCAATAGTAACTATAAAATATGTTATCAGTTAAAGAAGACTAGGACAACAACAGAGTATATGCTGAGTGACAAAAAGGATCCAGATGCTTTGCATGATGGAACCATCTACAGCCTTGTTTTGCATTTTTTCAGCTGTTTAATTATGGTAGTCTGCATTACTTAGTAGTTCAGTGAGTAAATTTTACCCAACTCCTAAGTCCGACTAAACGCCAGTATTTGCTTAGATTGCAACAGGATAGAACATGCTTAATGTAGGTACCAAGTTCTAAGACTTGGTACCTACATTATTAAGATATTAAGCAATTTTGCCTACACACGGTACAAAACATGCCATCTCTTCATTAATTTGCTGGGTTCAATCAGGAAAGAGTTAACTCTCTTTACCATGGCTGCTAGGAAGCTGTTCCTGGATGCAGAGAGCAGCACTGATCAGTTCTCAGCTGGCACTGGGCAATGCCTGCACTGAATTCAAGGTCTTTCTCCCCTTCTGATCCTGCAGCTGCGTTCCCAGCTCTCGCGGTCTCGCTACAGGCAGTGCTGGGACACACAGTTCAGGTACCTGACCCCAACTGACCAAGGGAGTATTTCATTCCATAGTACGTCATGCTGGGGGCAGAGGCAAGAGGGGGTCCTGGACCCATTCCTTACTCTCCCTTACTCCCTTGAGCGTTTACTTCCTGGCACTTGCTAACACTCTCCTGACTCCTGCGTTAGCTGCTTTGCTAACTCCTGTGCTGGCTCGTTCCTGAGGCAGTTGGTGGGTTTGTTTAGTTTTCCCAGTCATGCTATCTCTGATGGGGTTCTCTTGGAATCTGCTGCGACTGCTCTTGGGCTCCGGCCCTCGGGCTGCAGCTCTCGGCCTGCGATCGCTCTCGGGCTGCGGCTCTCGGGCTCTCTGGGTCTGACTCCCACTGCTCAGCACCTGTTGTGCACTGGGCAGTGAGTAATGAAGAATTGTATCATATGTTTTCCATTATTTTAATTATTTATTATTAGCAGTATTTTTATATATTCATTTAGATTCAATTAGTAAATACTACTTATCTCAATTTTACGAGCTTCCTTATTTCTTTTTCCTCTGATTCTTCCCCTACACTGGAGGAGGGGAGGGGGATTGGTGAGAGCGGCTTCATGGTATTTTGCTAGCCGGAGTTAAACCACAACAATGAAGTAACCAGCATGGAGGTCTTTAAAATCAGGTCCATTACAAAGATTGAGACAAAAAGTGACCTTAAAAAGTGGTATGCATTTAAATTCTCAATGAAGAAAGAAACTGAAAACTTGATTAAGATGCTTAGATTAAAAATATTGGTAAAATGTGTTTAATGTAAGTTTTGGTATTGTTAGTTTTCTGACTATCATTTCCTGTCTCCTCTACAATTCAGAAGAATAACAGGAAAACAACAACAACAACAACAAACAACTTAGCTATGGTACTTTAATATTTTTCTAATAAAATATTCCCTCTACTTTAAGAGTCAGATCCAATAGCTATGTCTTTTTCTCAG
Organism: Eurypyga helias; assembly: GCF_000690775.1. NCBI lineage: Eukaryota > Metazoa > Chordata > Aves > Eurypygiformes > Eurypygidae > Eurypyga > Eurypyga helias. The sequence goes on from NW_010250848.1 coordinate 22,553, forward strand.
ACTTTTATTTCATCCTTATAATGATTTCTCTAAGGTAAGGTACATAAATACAGGAGCTGGTACATTATGGCTAATATGGCTAATTTAAGAAAACTTTTTTTTTTTTTCCATATTTATTAAGAAATACATGACTATAAAACAAGAAAATAAGTTTGGAAAACTTTTTTTTTCTGCAATGATCCTTCATTTCCAAGTGGCTGTGCTGTCACAGTTAGTTTCCCCATAGTTTTTAAATCAATATTGATGTAGGAGATGTGTAGGAACCCATTCTGACAACTCTGCATTCACTGTCTTTTTTATTTCCTTGAGCAAGTGGAACGGAACTTCAGCAGTTTAAAACTGAATGTGAGCAACCCCATCACCACTATCAGGTTTTCAGGACATGTTACTATCTCTGGAGAAGCACCTTAGATGTTAATCCTAATGTCTCCAACTATTCAGCAGTGCAGTAGCAATTACATAGGTCAGTGCATATCTTACATGAGTAGAGAATACGTGACAGTCTAGTGTAAAAGGAAATAAGCCATTGCAGTAATACATAAAAACATACATAAATCAAATATACTTCAGCAGAGAAATACATGTCAAGCATTAACTTATTTGTTTGCAGCATATACCATGTTCCTAAGCACATATCTTTCTTGGCTTATTTGTAGTAAATAGCCAATACAGAGATTCTGATCATCTGGGGCAAGGGAAGGGTAAGCATTTTAGACTATTTTCAAATATCTTCAAATATGTCGTTTTCTTCATGCGGGTGGGGATGGGGTGGGGAACAGGGGAGGAGGTTTAATTTATAATTAAATGTTAATAGGAAATATTTTTCTTTTTCCAAAAGAAATATGGAGATGTAAAAATATCTTTTTTTATTTTTATTTTTATTTTGCTTTTTATTAAAATGCAAAAAATCTTGAAAATTTAAAGTGGTCCTTCTCTCTAAAAAGATAAAATGAGTCAAATGGTTTCATGTAAAGTTTTGATTTTTTTTCTCTTTAATTTACTTGTTAATTGTAATTAATTCTTTAAAAGGTGAGTTTCTTCAAATTAAACTTTTTTTTTTCTTTTTTCCATTTGCAAGATATTAAAACGTGGTGATTCAACAATTTCAAAATTTCATTCATAAAGTCTTTTAAAATGGAATTTTTTTCAATCATTTCTTTTCCTCATATTTTCAATTCAAATAAGTGGTTATAAATATGAAGAGAGAGGATGGGAAGATTCTGTCAAAAATAAGATAAAATTTCCAATTTGATTTCCATAAACACTTCTAGTCTATACCTTTTCAATGTGTGAAGGGGCATTTTCTGAAGCAGGTGAAAAATTGCAGTTATTAAGGCATGAGTCTGTGACTCAGAAATTGGTAAACTTGGAGTTTTGACACGAGCTTTCGCTGTGATACTGGATAATTTACTTACTCTCTGTTTCATTCAGCTCTTCTCTTTGAATGAAACAGGTCTACCTTGCAGAGGTATTTCAAAGTTAAAGGTATTAACATGAAGCTGCTGTGGTGATGAAGATTCTGTAAGTGCTCACATAAAAACAGTGAATATACTCAGACTGCAGTTCATTTAACAAATAATCAAAAGCTACATTTCCTTGCATACAAGTACAGTGGAAGTGTTCAATACGGTTGCTCATTATTATAATATATTATTGATTAAATATCACTTCTATCTTTAAAATTAAACAGTGCCTACAAATTTGGTTTTTGTGTCTTTAACTCACCTGTTAAGCACTATGTGGAGGTGTATTTTAAACGTCCTAATATTTGTGTTTCTTCTGAATTTAGAAAAAATATAAAGGGCTTACGAATTTTTTTTAAGTACTACAATTATAATCACAATTAATAACGTTATATGATCCAGATGGATATGTAGATCAGTACTATTCCACCTCCTAGAATTCAAGGTTCTCAAAAGATCAAATTTATATTTAAATTTCTTTATAGGTAAGAATGTATATATATTAGATATTAAAATTCATATTGAATACGTAATTAAACATATACAGATATCAAATATATTTTAAAAGGTGGCTTGAAAATAAAAAATATATTCTAAATGTATTATGCTAAATATTCTCAATTCTAAGGTGTTCTGCATTTACTTGACTGAAGTTAGAAGTAATATTGACCAGTTCTTGTCGAACCACAATCATGGTGCTTTTATTTTTAAAAGTCTTCTCCTGCTTCCAGCTAGGATACTTAGATACTTAAAAATATAGACATCTAATGTAAGAAATAAAATAGAGTTATGCACCACCATCTGAAAATTAACATTCACAATCCCTACAGTAAAATGTTTTAAGAAGGAAGAAGAAACAAGAAAATAAGAGAGCAAGAAAATAAGGAAGCAAGGAACTATTTACTCATGTGTACATAATCTCCCATTTTGAAAGGAAAAGAAATTTGAAAACTTTAGTTTCAAAAAAACTTACTGACTTATATTTTGCCTTTTTATTTTTTATGTCAAAAGTGATATGACCATGGCTTATAGAGGAGAGCCACACTGATTACTAATTTTATTGCAGAATATTTAATCAATGAACAAAATTGTCTACTTTTAAAATGTAACTTGGATTTTTTCTGGTTGACAAGACCTGGAAAGCTAGATGAGGAAAATAAAAATCTTTCCAATAAGACCATATAAGTAAATTATTGTGAAAGTCCTGGAAACAATCTTTTTTGAGGATTTAAGATTTATATTTTTTCTTAAAGAAGTTTATTCTTTAGAAGAAGATATACCATCATGTATTTTAAATCTAGTATGACTGATGAGTTTGATATTCTAACTAATAATCAACTTTTTTTCCTATTAATATATGTATTCATTCTTTATGTTTATATGACTGACTTGGCTTCTTCATTTCCTGTTTTTTACATGTCTATTTTTGAAATGTTTTATTAAGGTAGAATCATAGAATCATAGAATCACTAGGTTGGAAAAGACCTTAGAGATCATCCAGTCCAACCGTATCTGTCCACCACTAAACCATATCTCTCAGCACCTCAGCCACCCGTCTCTTAAACACATCCAGGGATGGTGACTCCACCACCTCCCTGGGCAGCCTGTTCCAGTGTGTGATAACCCTTTCGGTGAAGAACTTCTTCCTTACATCCAATCTAAACCTCCCCTGGCGCAGCTTGAGTCCATTCCCCCTTGTCCGATCATCTGTCATTAGGTAGTTTGTCAAGTAAGTGGTAATCCTCCTCTTCTGAAAGTACCTATAAACTTCTTTTGTTGTTAATGTTGTTGTATTTAATCATGCTTGATTTGATTTATTTTCTCTGGAAAGATATTTTGCTGGCTTCAGAATAGGCATTCATCTCATGACAGACACATGTGGTTAGCAGTGTACTGTACAAGTTATAAGGTCATATTTTAACAAAAAAAACTTGGCCTACAAAGTCAGAAGTTTTTTCTGTACTCCTCCTCAATTCTATGGTATGAAATTTTAATTTGTTTTGGCTGTCATAAACTCCATTTCGGAAGTCAGTAAGTTTCTAAGGTGAAAACCAGATTGCTGTCTCCTTTAGTTCATGCCCTGTTAGATGCCCACTGAATAAGCACTTATGTATAGCTGTTAACTTGTGTTTCGAAAATGATGAAGCAGAGAAACAATAGTAAACATGAATTAGTTTCTCTGTTATGGTCTAACATTTGTGGTGTACATCAGCATTTTGAAGTTATACATTATGCCAGCAAAGGACATGAAGGGCTGACTATAGCCCAAGGGCACAACACTAAGCAAAGGTACAAACTCTTACATGTTTGTAGGTGTAGTCATGCATTTTTTCTCATATTCAGACTTGATTATTTATTTTGCATAGCCTTAACTGCCATCTTCTGTATATAACATGTGCAATGTAATCTGAAACTTAATTATTATGGTCTTAGATTTATCACACATAAATTTTGATCTGTTTATAATCACCTAATTAATTTTCATTTGTTATATCATATATAAGAATACTTTGGAGTCATTACAACTTTTTTTTCCCCTTGATTTTCCAAGGATTAAAAGAGGTGATAGTTTTAATTCATAAGCATTTCTTAATCTATAAACTAGGAGAATCTGTAATTTGAACTCAAACTTTTGTGAGCTGAGATATGAAGAAGGCGACCCATGAAAACTGACTTTTCCTTTAAATAGTGTACAATAGAATAGAACAGTTGGTGAACTACAACATTTGATTCAGCCTTTCAACACTCTCAGATAACTTACTAATATTTTTAAATTGAATTCAAATATATTGCGCTCTCTCAGTCCTACGCAGCATACAGATGAGTGAGGCATGAGTTAAATTGGGCAGAAGTTGAACTCACACAGTCAAACATAACATTGCAGTGTATCCATGTTTCAGGCTCAGAAACTTGTGTAGTCTACCAGCAGCAGAACAAGGAGAAAGACAACATATGGAACGAAGAGAGGTAAACAAGGTATATAACCCCGTTCAAGAACTCTGCATGTCACGAGTTGGGATGTTTGTTTGTTTTAATGCAGTGAGGTTTACAATGCAACTGTATTGCACTTCGATCTCCCCAGTTTGTTTTGCAACCCTGGACATTGAATGACTTTGGCTTTAGAAGGATAAACTGATGACAAAGGGGATGATGATTTTCTTCCACTCTAGTAAAGCACTTCAAAAATTCTGGTAGAAATAGTTGCTGTTAAAAGAACACACATGGGAATAACATTCCTGACACAAACTAAATTTTGACATTCATTATCTAACAGATCTTATAGGAGTCACCCCATCAGAAGGACCTTGAGGTCTAGCAATAGGATTCCTTCTCATAGAAACACTGGCTTTGTGTTCCAGTATTTCCCTTCATCTTTAGGCTCGGTATCTTCCCTAATTCCACAGGCCAATCATCTGCAGAAAGTGCTATTGGTTTAATTTGGTGTATTATCAAGAACTCTTTTGCTATAGAGAGGCTACATACAACCCTCAGTCAACACAAAAAGCAGACATTGTAAAATTTAAGCTACATAAATGGTGACTTTTATGACTGTGGTTAATGTATTTCATCAGGCAGAAACATTAAACCCATCTCTAGATCTCAGCATTTTTCAGTTTCCATAGATTCCAAAGCAAAACTTGACATCAGACATTAAAAAAAAAATCTTTCTTGCAAATATAGCAAATTATCTTTATCTGTAATGATCAAAGCTGGATACATTTGCATGGTTTCCCTATTGAAATTATTTATTCAATAAAATCCACAAATTCATAACCGAAGGCTTTCATACTTAAATTCTCTTCATTAAGCATTGCATTTTATAGCCTAAAAATGTTTTCAGCTGAATTTGCATAAAATGACTGCACATATGTGGCTAGTCAAGTTGATCTAGGGAAAAAAAACATTATTATACAACATTCCCTGTGGGTGATCAGCAAATACAGTTATCCAAGGCCTGTCTTCTGCTGGAAAAAGGCATTCTCAAATTTAATTTAATATCATACTTCATCAAAGTTTAAAAAAAATCCAGAATATACTGGTTTAATATTTTCATTTTTCTCAGTATGTACGCGCCTTGATTTTTCTCCCACTCCCATTATTGTCTAATTTCTTGTCATGTATTTTTTTTTTTTCAATGGTTCCTCCAGGTTTTACCCTCCTTAGTCTGTCCCCTGACATTGTACTCTAGAATCTTCTCAACCCAGTTCCTTTTCTAAAACAGGCATCATAACTCTCTTCAGAGTTATACTAAATTTTTTGTTCTCTCATCTCCTGACAGAAAACATGACATAGTAGTAGTAAACAATATTTTGTCAATTACTCAGTTACTGCTCCGTGTGAGGATGTGCTATCTAATTTAGTGCCATTGAATTCAACTAGAAAGGTTACTGTCATATTTAACGATTCTGAGTTTTAACCAAATCTTTAATAGACAGACCTCAATGACCTGCACTCTGGAAATATGATTATGTGGATTTTTTTCTGCATTTTAATTGTACTTCGTCCATGATAAAATATTCTATATTCTTTTACTGAAAAAAATGTTGTTAGTTCAAAAATTAATACAAAAATAAAAACAGAAATCAAGTAATTAGCCTGCCATCAAAATCAAATATTAAATTACAAAATTAACACATTGAATTCCAATATATAATCTGAATTTTACATGCAGAAATCACAGTATAAATTTTACTCTATTTGCAATAACTTGCAGAAATTTTCCATGTGATACGTGATACTCATTTTCCATGTGATATTCTTATGTGCAAAAAGGACAATTTAACTAAATAAATTCTACATTCTGGATGCTCTTTCAGGCCCAGTGATATTTTCTTTTAGGTGTCAAACCTGCCTTTTCACTCTGCTACACTCTGACCAGCTATTCTATACAATGTTTGTATTCAGAAGAATTTTCCTGGTTTAGAAATTTCTCCAAGTGCACTACCCTCCATTGCCTCAGGCAACATTGAAATTCATAAAATCAATTACTGGTGGCCCATCAAAAAGTCAGATTAGCCAACGTTACTAAGTGACAAAGACATGCTATGGCATAAACTGTTTCTTTCCATATATGTAACTGGTTGCCATTGGGACTCAAGATTAAAGTGCTACTAATAAAGATTTTTTAAAATTTCTCTGAGAGTCGTAATCTGGGAATGAAGAATAGGATTTCTGTTTCTTAGATCATCAGAATGACCAGATAGAGTCACATTTTTTTATACTATTATCCAGGTTTTCATTATGACAACAGTGACATCAGCATTGCAGAATCATAGAGTGGCCAAGGTTGAAAGGGATCTCTGGAGACCATCTGGTCCAATGTCTCTGTTGAGACAGAGCCACCTAGACCCCTGTCAGACATGAGCATCATTATCAAGAGGTGTGTTGAATATAATCTTTTTTTTGCAATACAGAATAAGTTGCCATGACCTTGAGTGCACTGACAGACCTGACTGTCTTTGCCAGCCTCCCAGGGGTTCCCCCCACATTGTCAGTGTCACAGGATCCCATGTCAGCCCCTGCCACAGTGATGCTACCACAGGGCTGGTTTCCAGTTCCCCACAGTCTGGCCATGGGTCCCCCAGGCTGTGTCCGCCCATGGGAACATGTCTCAGACTATCTTCAGCATGTCTCCACCCTCAGGAGGTACCCAGACCTTGGGGTTGGGGCTGCCCCTCGTGGCTGCCCCCTGGCTGCTCTGCTCCTGGCTGGAGTGGTGGGAAAGACCTGGCTGTCCTGTCTCCAACTAGACTGGCACCCTAGTTTCCTACCTGCAGCCAACACTTCTTATATTGGCATCTTCCCAACAGCTACAAAGTCAGGGTCTACTTAAAAGAGAAAGGTTGTCATGCGTATCCATATGCACAGGCTGGAGGACAATAAAAGTGACTGTGTTCACAGATGATAAAAAATTATATTTGTGCTGGCACTGTGACAATTTTAGTATGTTGACCACCACCACACTGTTGATGTTCAGTCTTAGCAGACACAGAGGAAAGCCTTTTTCAAAGGAAGTGACAGCCGGAGAGTACGCTGATAGTGGGCGCTTGTTACAGTTGTGACAAAGTTAAATCAAACCAAGAAATTCAAAAACCAAAGGTAAGCATAAATAATTACATATTGTATTACAATGGGGAGGAATGGCAAAAAGAGGGTTGAAAGGAGGTCTGTGAATAAATCAAAAAAGCATATGCATTAAATCTTCTCATCTTTCTTAACAGAGCTGTAATTCATAGAAAAAGTTAACTATGATTGGAAGGATAAATGTGGTAACATGTCTTTCCCAGCTTTTTAGAAACACTTGTCCCAAAAAAATGCTTTAAAAGTTTTTCACCTTGTTCTTATAAAAGGACAGACTTTTAAAGTGAGAGATGTACCTACAGCAAACTGCATGAACTTTAGTGGAAGAAGGCTACAACACAAGAGGAAAGACTTGTGAAGTCAAACTGTGATCAGGTTACTAATCATATGTGAGCATCTAGAACTAGGTTATGAGTAGTTACCTTAAGTAAGAACTAGAAGCTTAATTTCAGAACACATTATTATTCATAATATGATGATAGTGCTACCCGGTAAGGATAGATGCTTGGAAAAACCTGTAACGAACAGTCCTTCGACTACATCTCTTCCTGTAGGTTCTTTAGATTTCTATCTTTTCTCCCCAGGGAGACACCACAAGGATGATGCAGTGGTCTAGGTGTGCTTGTGTCAAAGATGCACAGAGACCATGTAATGTGCAATTGTAGAAAGCTTAGTGCAAAAATGCTAATAAAAAATTATGGTCCGGAAGCCCCTGATGAAATACCGTAGGAGCTATCATCATAGGATCTTTTTTTTTACACTGAATGGAAGGCTGACTGACATATTTGGCTAAATGCATGTGAGCTGAACCGAAAGAAAGTAGAAGTCTCCCTTAGATATGGCTTCTTGAAAATTATTTTCACTAAACTTATCTGACAAAACCAAAACTGTCATTCAAGTGCAAATAGGAACTTAGGTGCCCTCCCTTACATGAATTCCTCCAATATTGCTATACAAATTGTTGTACAGTTGCCATGCTCTTTACCCTCTCTTTTAAAAACATTCTTCCATCTACCTATTTATAATGCTGTGGCCAGCTTTGACTGTAAAAGTCAATGCACATACACCTCCCCCCTTCTTAATGTATATTTCTTGTTGATTAGGAATTCAGTTTTCAACTGGTTTAAGGATTTAATGGAAACTCTGTGCTCATATGCGGGGGGAAGGGAAAAAACCTGCTGGTTTTGCATCTCTTTCACTAAGTGATGTTGATTCAAAAGATGATCAGGAAGTACCTTGTCACTGCTGTATTCCCAGGGATCTGTTTATATGCATGTAATCACTGTGCATAAATTTCCCAATTGGAAGTTTGAGATTGCAATGCTTCATATTTCACAGATGTGTTATGATGGTAACTTCATTAAAAGGGAAAATTAAACAGGGACGATGAGAGTTGAGTAAGTATCTTAAAAAATAAAATAAAATAAATAAAATAAAATATAAACAGATCTCTTTACATATCAGTCAGATGAGGATGTGGGGTTAAAAAGTGGGACTAGCAAGGAAAAGACAGAAACAGATACAACGTGCCATGTGAACAAAAGAAATGCTGATTCAGGAAGGAAAATGTTGCAGAAGATAGTGTCCAGGTTAAGCTAGCCCTTATGGCAGAACTAATTTGCCTAGGTGATACTTTCATAGCAGAAAATCCACCCTGATGCTGACCTTGACAGTATTGCATCAATGTTTGCACAAGGAAAATATTTCTTGAAATAAAGATTTCAATAGAGTCAAAACACATAGTACCCTTCCACATAATGTAAATTTCTTCATTTCCTACACAAACCAGGCATGAGAAACAAAGGAGATTTCCATTTTTCACTTGCTTCAGTTTTCTGCTTCTTTTATAGGAGCAGACAATCAATGAATACACTTTCATTATGTGTTTCCATAGTTTTTCTATATAAGCAGTGGATTAGATAACAATTGTCAGTGGTTAGTAACCTCCTACGCTTATTCTTTACCATTAGAATTTTTCTATCTTGTCTTGTAGGGATCCAAAATGTTGCTTTTTCTTATTATTGTACTATACTAATGGAAGAATTTTAAAATAGAAGAAATGGAAAAACCAAGAACACTAAAAATGACAACAAAACAAAACACAACAGCAAACCCCTCCCAAATCTTGAAGAATTTAACTGATAACACTGTCATTGCAATGACAGAAAAACACTGACTGCAAAGCCAAGCATTACTGCTGTATAGCTCAGTGAGCAAAATTAGCATTCTTTTTGCAAGTGAGGTTGTGATAGTACAAGACAGGAAGGAGTCATCCTCTGCAGTCCTTTTTTCTTCCTGTCTTTGCTTCTTCCCCACAAACCTTTTCGAAGTTGCACGTTATAAGAAAATTTGTTTTCAGCCAAGACAGTCAGAGCATGGCTCCTCATGTAAGCTCTTGGGGGAGCTTGCAAATATAGTGAGTGCAGATTTGTTCCTGTTGCTTATGTAGTCATGCTCTGAGGCTCAAGGAGAAGAACAGTAAATGGCAAATAGCTCAAGAGACCCAATCTGGGACTTCAATTGGCATGGCAGTGCCACTAGATAGTTGCTATGACAAGTCAATTCTTTGTTCATATTAGTATAAATACTTGAAAGAGGCAAAAAAATAACATCTTTGTTTAGTCTTTTCTAGTAGTATAATTATTTTTCTGACTTTGTTTATACTGGTCTACAAAACTGGTAGACATATCACTTTAATGGTATTAGCTGGGTTTAAACTTGTTCAGGTCAATGAGCGGAAAAATCACTCTGAAAGTCCTTACCAGTATTCCTTGTAGACATGAAAAATAAGTCGGCCCATATCACATACTTATATGCTTGCTTCTAAACTCTGGAAAGCTGGTCGCCTGGGGTTGCTTAGTGATTCATATTTAAAGCCTTGTTTACAGTAGAATGAAAACAAAGTATGAGATACAAATTGACTTTCTGATTATTTGTCAACAGCTCAGATCAAATAGTAAAACTTGATCAGCAAAGAGGTACTGTGATCATTACTTTTAGGTTTAAGGTAGTTGATTTGACCTAATTTTAGTTACTAAATTATCCATGTCATTTACCTATTTAAAAAGCTTTTTTCCTTGGTAAAAATTCCCCTGCCCTAATTTTAGAATTAAAACCACTGAAGACTTCCAAAAGGTGACTTGTATTATCTTAAGACAGGATATCCAAAACCACATGAATCACACTTCAGTCATGATTATTTTCCTTCATTGATGTAAGTGGACACTGGATGACTTAATGACACTAACTTTCAGATTTCTGAAACTAGGTAAGACGAACAGAACATACAGTATCACACACACACACACACAAAGCATTTCACTATGAATGCAGACTAAACTTTTTTGTTATCACTCAAATGAAGGCCCAGATTTTAACAATATAGGTGAAATTTTCCTACAGCAACATGGCTCTCATCCAGTTGTCAATTCTACCTTTGATTATTACGCTCTACTATCAAATAGTACAGAAGTTGTTCATTTAACTCCTGTGAAATAGCACTTTCCTCTT